>NW_006421143.1:1523-2342 GCF_000296735.1 Chrysochloris asiatica | reverse complement strand
AGATCTGTTTTGGAAGAAGTGCAACCAGAGTGCTCCTTGGAGGCCAAGATGGCCAAACTTCGTCTCTCATACTTCAGACATATTGTCAAGAAGGAGTAGTCACTGAAGAAGGATATCATGTTAGGTAAGGTGGAGGGTCAGAGAAAAACATGAAGACCCCCAAAGAGATGGACTGGCCTAGTGGCAGCATCGATGGGCTCAAACGTGGCAACAGTAGTGATGTTTGCCCAAGACTGGGCAATGTTTCGTTTTGTTGTGCATAAGTTCGCTATGGATCAGTGCCAACTCGATGGCACCTAACAACAACAAAACCCAAAAGCCTTTGAGTCTGGCGACCCCATATGTATTAAAGTAGAACTGCACTTTATGGGGTTTTCATTGAGCTGTGATTTTTCAGAAACAGAACCCCAGGTCTTTCTTCCAGGGTAGCTCTTGGAGGATTTGAGCTCACAAGCTTTCAGTGAGTAGACACACATTTAACCATTTGAATGATCCAGGGACTCATAGTATCCTATCCCAGGGTGTATAATAAGCCAGTTTGGACCCATTCAAAGTATGTATGTCATCTCCCAGCTGCAGTGATTGGTTAAGATACAGTCACATGACACATGACTCTCCAATCAGAGTCTTCCCTGGGAATTGTGCTGGAGCTAACAGGTTATACAGTCTTTCCCAGGGATTCAAGCTTTAAGGAAGATGTTACCTTGCAGTTTTCAAAAAAACCCCTCTATGTTGGCTATGGGAAGAAAGTCAACTGTGTCGAGGTCCTATGTCGGGGTCCCGCCTCGACAAGGAAGTGTGGGTGTCACGAAGAAGGGA
>NW_006421143.1:0-478 GCF_000296735.1 Chrysochloris asiatica | reverse complement strand
AATCAGCATTATCTATAAACAGTTTAATTCACACTAAATAATAATGAGCTACTCCAAAAAAAAAAAAAAAAAGTTAATGAAAAAGAAAAGTCGTTGACCCAAATAGGATGCATGATTATTCTGGGTAAATGTTATAAATTCTTTTAAAGAATAGCCTAATGCATCATGGTAGAATAAATGAAATATAAACAGTCATGTTATTTGGAGGGTTTTTAAATATATAATGGGAAAAACATTCTACCAAATGCACGGTAAGTAATAAATGCTTATTTCCTTTTCTAAAACAAATAAAATCTTGTAACCATTAACCACCATGTAAATATGTTGTTGTTGTTGTGTGCCGTGGAGTCAGTTCCGACTCATAGCGACCCTACACAGGGTTTCCGAGGCTGTAAATCTTTACAGGAGCAGACCGCCTCATCTTTCTCCCGCAGAGCGACTGGTAGTTTCTAACTGCTGACCTTGCGGCTCGCAGCCC
>NW_006421142.1:3050-3534 GCF_000296735.1 Chrysochloris asiatica | reverse complement strand
AATCTCTAAATACTAGTGTGCTAGAAGAACAATCAGAAAAATTAATGAAGACAGCCTAAGATGGAGAAGATTGGTTAAACAAACTTTGGTTCATACACACAATGGAATACTATGAAACATTGAAGAATAATGATGAATCTGTGAAACACCTCACAACACAGTTGAACCTTGAAGACATAATGCTGAGTTAAAATTGTCAATAACAAAAGGACAGATATCATATGAGACCAATGGAAAACGTTTTTTTTGTTTCTTTTTTTAAAAAAGGTTTTCTTCATAAAAGAAACAATCTATGATGGTTATGGTTGGAGAAGAGGGAGAATTATTTACGGGCTGCAGGATAGACACATGTTAACATGAGTTATGGTGTTGTTGTTGTTAAGTGCCTTTGAGTCAATTCCGACCCATAGCAATCCTGTATAGGGTTTCCAAGGAGAAGCTGGTGAGCTTGAACCACCGACCTTGCAGTTCAAATGGCTTTGCA
>NW_006421142.1:0-790 GCF_000296735.1 Chrysochloris asiatica | reverse complement strand
GCAGAAAACAATGAAAGACAATGGAAATAATACACAGTAACTGTATCAAAAAGAAATGGGTGATGTTCCAACATTTCAAATGATACCATATGATCTGAAGGAAGAAGTCAAAGGTACACTGAAGGCATTGACAAAGGATAATGTCCCAGGAACTGATGTAATACAAATTGAAATATTTCAGCAAACTGATGGAATACAGGAGGGACTCACTTATATATACCAAGAAATTTAGAAGACAGCAACCTGCCCAACTGATCAGAAGAGATTCATATTTGTGCTTATTCCAATGAGAGTTGACCCAATAGAACATGGAAATCAGTGAACAATATCATTAACATTACATGAAAGTAAATTTTTGCTAAAGATAATTTAAAAATGACTGCAATAGTACATTGATAGGGAACTACTTAGAGGTTCAAGCTGGATTCAGATGAGGACATGGGACAAGAAATATCATTGCTGACATCACATGGATCTTGACAGGAAGCAAAGAATGCCAGAAAGATAGTTGTTAAGTGCCATCGAGTCGGTTCCAACTAATAGTGACCATCATTGATATTTTAGCATAAAATCCCTTTCTTAACTTTTTAAAATAATGGTTTCATACAATATTTGTCCTTTTGTGATTGACTAATTTTATCCAGCATAATACCCTACAGGTTCATCCATGTTATTACTTGTTTTGCAGATTCTTCATTATTCTTCAGCATTGCATAGTATATCATTGTATTAATGTACCAAATCTATAACATCCATTAATAATGAAAACATGGAAAATGTGAAGTATGCA
>NW_006421141.1:1320-2710 GCF_000296735.1 Chrysochloris asiatica | reverse complement strand
GCAGCTCTTCCTCAGTCGCATTTTGAATGCCTTCCAACTTGAGGCGCTCATTTTCTGGCACTATACCTGACAATGTTTCTCTTCTATTCATAATATTTTCAGTGACTAATATTTGGAAATAGTTGTCTCTCCTTCTTCCTAGTTTGTCTTTGTCTGGAATCTCATCTGAAACCTGTCCACCTTGGGTGATTCTTCTGGTATTTAAATTACCCATGTCATAGCTTCCAGAATCACAGCAATTCACAAGCCACCACAGTATGACAAACTGACAGACTAGTGGTGGAATTCTTTTATGATATGTATTAAAATGTTCATGTGGTGTTTCTCTTTTATTCTCTTAAAAATCATTAATATACAGTGAAAGTCAAGCTCAAGAGAGGACAGGTAAATTTGACTTCTTTTTCAACTGAAAAAATGATGCATTAATGGGTTTAAAATTGATGACATAAACCATCTATGTCCTTCATATAGTCCCAATGGTGCAATGACTGCACATACCTGTGTTCACCCTTATGAGAAACACACTGAAAAAACAAAGCAGGCTTCAAAGTCAGAGCAGTTACATTTGAGGATGTCACCGTGGTTTGCTAGGAGCCACAATTCCTTTGACACCTAAGTACACATTCAGGGGAAAAGCCATATGTTTGTAGTGAGTGTGGCTGAAAGTTTGCTCATAAGTCAATTTGCTCTGCCACCAAAGGTCACACTCAGACAAGAAGCCATATACTTGCATTGAGTGTGGCCAAGAGTTGATTCAGAAGCATCACTAGCTCTGCCACCAAAGGACACACCTGGGAGAAAAGCCATATGTTTTACTGAGAATTGAATGAAAGTCTTCAGAGCAGATCATCATTATTACATTTAACAAACCATATACTTTTCTTCATTACATGGTTATAATTGCTTCACAGGGACGAATGCAATAGTTAAAGTGATTAGAGAAAATACTGTTAACTGTTGGTCCATAGGTATCTTTCTTTAGTGTGAGGGAACAATATTGATATATGGATTTTATCTAAGAACATTTGGTACTTTTTCTGATTTTATAACATATTTCATGTATTTTAGAATAGAAGATCAGTACAGATTTTACCTGTTAAACATTTTTTTAAAATGTTTTATTGTGAATTATGTGATAGTTTACATGGGAAGTCACTAGGACCATCAAGTGAGAAGAGCAGACAGCAGGACCCTACCAGAGAAGCAGTGATGCCTGAGATGAAGGCAGAGACGATGATGTGAAGCGATGGAGCAGCTGGGGACTTTAGATCCAGAGAAGGAGAGGGATTGTGTGCTGAAGACAGGGGGGAGGGGTGTGGGGGACAGTATACCCTTTGGTAGGTTGATGATGCATGGAGGGGATTGCAACCATGGCAATGAAATGATATAT
>NW_006421141.1:0-490 GCF_000296735.1 Chrysochloris asiatica | reverse complement strand
GGGGAAAAGAAGAAATCACACATTTTCCACAAAGTGTGAACCTACTCTTCCAAGACATCTGTTGCCTAAGCTGCTTATAATATGGTGGCACCACTCTTACCTGCCATTTACCAGTCTGTCTTCCTCCCTCACCATCCCTGCTGAGCTTCTCCTCAGCATGCACATCTATCTATCTATCTATCTATCTATCTATCTATCTATCTATCTATGTATCTATCTATCATGATATATATATATCATGACCAAGTGGGATTCACAGCAGGGATGCAAGGAGGGTTCAACATTAGAAAAACAATCAATGTAATTCACCATATAAATAAGAAAAAGGAAAAGAATCACATGATCACGTAGATTGATGCAGAAAAAGCATTTGACAAAATCCCACATCAATTCCTGATAAAAACACTCAGCAAAGTAGGAATTGAAAGGAAAGTCATCATCATCATCAGGAGCATATATACAAAACCAACAGCCTATGTTACTCTCAATG
>NW_006421140.1:2283-2866 GCF_000296735.1 Chrysochloris asiatica | reverse complement strand
CTCTGATTCTTCCTGTTCTGGAATGCCAATAATTCTTAAGTTGTTCCTCTTCATGTTATCCAGCATGAATCTTAGACTCTTCAGAATTTTTAATCCTTTTTTTCTGCTTGCTCTTCTATCTTAGCAGTATTGATAGTTTTGCCTTCCTGCTTGCTGGTTCTGGCTTCCATCTCTTCAATTCTGCTCCTTTCCCCTTTCAGTGTATTGTCCATTTCTGATATTTTATTATTGATCATCTGGACCTCTTTTTGCAGGTTTTGGATGGCTTCCAATGTTGTATCGATCTTGTTTGATTGTTCTTGTAGTACTTTCCTTACTTCTTCTTTGTTTTTCTCCACCCCTTTTCAGAGCATTTGAATTTGTTTCCATATCATTCTTCTGAATTCCTTCTCAGGTAAATCCAAAATCTGCTCTTCCTCTTCTGGAAAGCCTGTGTCTGTCTCCAGCTCTTGTCTCAGTTACTCTTTTCTGTTTTGATATCTTTGGTAGTGTTTTGTTTTTCATTTCCAATAGTTTTGTGGGTTTTTAATGCTTAAATGGATGTTTGTTGCTGTGTTATTAAGTTTACTGTGTGTCTACTGGT
>NW_006421140.1:0-643 GCF_000296735.1 Chrysochloris asiatica | reverse complement strand
AAAAAAAAAAAAAGACTTCAAAGATATAAAAAGGTAGCCAAAACAGGAAGAAGGTCTCTTATACACTTCCCCACCAGAGATCTGATTGGTTTCTTCAGTTGTCTCAAGAATCTGTTTCAGAGCAGAAAGACCCAGGATCATTTGTTGTTTTACAGTGGAGGCTAGAAGCCCAAACCAGAATTTCAGCAACATTAATGCCTTCTGAAAGTTCTGGGAGACACACTGTTCCATGTTCTTCTTCCTACTTTCTGCTGGCTCCTTCCATCCTCGGCTTTCCTTGGG
This sequence comes from Chrysochloris asiatica, assembly GCF_000296735.1. Taxonomy (NCBI): domain Eukaryota; kingdom Metazoa; phylum Chordata; class Mammalia; order Afrosoricida; family Chrysochloridae; genus Chrysochloris; species Chrysochloris asiatica. Next base: position 361 of record NW_006421140.1, on the reverse strand, counting down.
TTATAGCTACATAAGCTTCTATCCTTGCATGAACAGCCTTCCTCTGACTGTTTCTCTATTCCTTATCTGTTTTCCCTTTTCATACAACACAACTCAGATGGGATTAGGATGTACCCTGCTCTGTATCATCATGTTAATCGATAACATCTCCAAAGTACCAGGCGATAGAGTTCAACATATCTTTTTGGGAGACACAATTTTTCTTTCTTTTCATCAAAAGCATCGTTACAATGTAAACCTATGTTATTTACCTATTTGCTTAATCCTGGTGGCACAGTGGTTAAATGACTAAATTCCTAATGAAAGTTTAACAGTTCAAACCCACCAATCATTCTGTGAGACAAAGATGTCTTCCAGAAAA
>NW_006421139.1:1940-2637 GCF_000296735.1 Chrysochloris asiatica | reverse complement strand
TATGTGGCAAATCATTTGCCCATCAGCCATGCCTCTGCCTATAAAATAATTCATGACAGACTTGACTTTCAAAAAGTTTGTGCAAGATGGATACTTAAACAACTCACAGAAGAGCATAAACAAAGCATTTTGCTTATTTGGACTGATACTCAAAGAAAGGTAAAAGTTTCTTTAAGAAATCATTACTGATATATATATATATTTTTAAATCATTACTGGTTACAAGACATGGACTCATCACTATGAGCCTGAGAGTAAACAGCAGAGTGTGGAATGGAAATATCCTCAGTTGCCAATTTGATAAATCTGATCTGTACTCTTGGAGGTAGTAACTCTAAATACCAACAGAGAGGGAAGGAGTCTTCATGTCAAGTATCAATGCTATCCTCTCTGTACACAAGGTAGATAGGGACGGGGAAACTTAGACATTGGCTACCTAAAATGAGGGGGCAATAAAGGCACGAAGTGACTAGCTTACAAAGTTTCAAGAGGAAGTTTAGTTTAGGAGTATGGGGGGAAAGAAAGAGTCCCCACTGAATAGCTGTCATCTTGTCTAGATGGGTCTGGTGAAAAGAGATGGGGATAAGATTCTTATGATTCAATAATGAATAATTGTTATCATGTCTAATTGCAACTGTCACAATTGTAAAAGTAGAAGTTTTGTAATAAAAACAGGAGAGTGGTTAATCTTACAGTC
>NW_006421139.1:0-1220 GCF_000296735.1 Chrysochloris asiatica | reverse complement strand
TTTATTTGTTTCTTATGATGGTTTTTGCTTTAAATTTTATTTTGTCTGAGATCCATATTGTCACTCCTGATCATTTTTTATTACAATTAGCTAGGTATATTTTTTTCTATCCTTCAATTTTTTATCTATTTTTGTCTTTGCATGTTAGGTGTGTCTCTTTAAGACAGCACATTGGAGGATCCTGTTTTCTTATCCATTCTCTACTCTCTGCCTCTTGATTGGTGCCTTCAATCCACTGGCGTTTAGTGTAATTATCAATAGGTATGGATTAATTGGAGTCCTGGTGTGGCTTTGTGGGTTAATGTGTCAGACTGCAAAGCCGTTTGGACTGCAAGGTTGGTGGTTCAAGCTCGCCAGCTGCTCCTTGGAAACCCTATACAGGGTAGCCATGCGTCAGAATCGACTTGACGGCACTTAACAACAACAATGGATTAATAGCTGACATTATGCTGTTTGTTTTTTGTGGTAATGCTGATTTCATTGTCCTGTATGCCTTCCTGGGCTAAGTTCATTTTTTGTGTGCCTTTTCTTATCAGTTTGTCCATATTGTTAATATTTCCATAATCTCTTTGGACATTTCTTTTCTTGATTTGATGTGGAAATGTATTATGCTTGAGGTCACCCTATATTTTAAGTTCTTCCTCTTTTGATGACAGTCTGTTTTATTTTGAGATCTGCCTGACCTTCTCATCACCTGGATCTCTTTTACTAAACTTCTCCCTTCTTTTGCTTTGTAGTTGTCCTGTTCATAGACTGACTTCCCAAATCCTCTAATTTCAACCTTTTTTTTTTTTTTTAGAGATTATAAAATTGGTTTATTGTAAAAGCAATTCAAGAATACCCAGTTAAGAGTCTTATCCCAATGCTACCTAATACAACGGAAAAGCAGTTAAACACTTTTACATTAGAAACAAGGACATAATATAACAGGAGAGACCACATCAAGGCGGTGATTCAAACTCAAAACGAGGGACTCTCTTGGGAGTCCAGAGGGTGTAAGCTCATAGCTCTGTGTCAGGTACATCACAGTGCTGCTACAACATTGAGGTATAATTGGACAAATTAAAGTTGAGGGGAAATGAAGATATGCATATTCTTGTTTTGTAGGTGTACTTAAGTGACTGAAAATTTCAGAACAACTGCCTTTAAGGACAGCAAGATACAAGACAAAATCTTTTATTGAAGAGACAGAAGTTTATATTCTATCAAGTTTCCACTAA
>NW_006421138.1:2241-2858 GCF_000296735.1 Chrysochloris asiatica | reverse complement strand
AAATCAGTATATGGAATCCTGTTGTGGCTCTGTAACATAAGCAGTGAATTGCTAATCACAAGCTTGGTGGTTCAAACTTACCAGCCACTCTTTGGGAACCTTACAGAGGTTGCTATCAGCTGGAACCCCACCACGTGTCTGTCAGTTTGTCATACTACGATGGCTTGCGTGTTGCTGTGATTCTGAAAGCTATGCCACCAGTATTTTAAATACCAGCAGGGTCACACATGGTGGACAGGTTTCAGATGAGCTTCCAGACGAAGACCAACTAGGAAGAAAGAATGATGAACTGCTTCTGAATCTTTAGTCACTGAAAATCTTATGAATAGCAGAGAAACACTATCAAATACAGTACCGGAAAGGCACTCAAAATGCAACTGGAGAAGAGCTACCTCCTCAAAGTAGAGTTGACCGTGATAATGCAAATGGAGTAAAGCTCGTGGGACCTTCATTTGCTCATGGAGCACAACTCAAAATGGAGAGAAACAGCTGTAAACATCCATTGAAAATCGGGACACGGACTGTACGAAGTATGAATCTGGGAAAACTTGAAGTTGTCAAAAATGAAATGTAACACATAAACATCGATATCTTAGGCATTAGTGAGCTGAAATGGA
>NW_006421138.1:0-1186 GCF_000296735.1 Chrysochloris asiatica | reverse complement strand
GTGTTATTGAAAGATTCTCTGGGCAAATTATTGAATGATGCAGAAAGCATCAAAAGAAGATGGAAGGAATACACAGAGTCACTATACCAAAAGGAAATGGTTAAGGTTCAACCATTTTAAGAGGTAGCATATGATCAAGAGCCAATGATCCTGAAGGAGGAAGTCCAAGGTGCATTGAAGGAATTGGCAAAGAACAAGGCAGCAGGAACTGATGGAATAAAAATTGAAATCTTTCAAGAAAGTGAGGCGGCACAGGAGGCACTCATTCATCTGTGACTGACTCATCTCTGACTCATCACTGGCTCATCTCTGGCTGACTGATTGGAAGAGATGCGTATTTGTGTCCATTTCAAAGAGAAGTGACCCAACAGAATGTGGAAATCATCGGACAATCTCTTTGATATCCCATGCAAGTAAAATTTTACTAAAGGTAATACAGAAACAGCTGCAAGCATACATTGACAGAGAACTTCCAGACGTTCAAGCCGGATTCAGAAGAGGCCGTGGAACAAGGGATGTCATTGCTGATGTGCGATGGATCTTGGCTGAAAGCAGAGACTATCAGGAAGATGTTTACCTATGCTTTATTGTCTACATAAAGGCTTTCGATTGTGTGGATCATGACAAGCTATGGACAACATTGCAAAGTATGAGTATTCTGGAACACTTAACTGTGCTCTTGAGGTATCTGTACATGGCCCAAGAGACAGTTGTTCAAACAGATCATGGGAACGCTGAATGGTTTAAAAATAAGAAAGGTGTGTCACAAGGTCGTATTCTTGCACTATACTTATTCAACCTGTATGCTGAGCAAATAATCCGAGAAGCTGGGTTATGTGAAGAAAAATGTGGCATTAGGATTAGAGGAAGACTCATTAACAAACTGTGATATGCAGATGATACAACTTTGCTTGCTGAAAGTGAACAGGACTTAAAATATTTACTGATGAAGATCAAAGAGCACAGTCTTTAGGATGGATTACATCTCAATGCAAAGAAAACAAAAATCCTCACCACTGAACCAATAAACAATGTTCTTATCAACAGAGGAAAGATTGAAGTTGTCCAGGACTTCATTCTTCAACACTCATGGAAACAGCAGTCAAGAAATCAAACGATGTATTGCGTTAGGCAAATCTGCTTCACAAGACCTTTTTAAAGTGTTGAAGAGCAAAGATGTCAGCTT
>NW_006421137.1:2242-2804 GCF_000296735.1 Chrysochloris asiatica | reverse complement strand
GAAGAAAATGTCTCTAACATCCTGAAAAGTGAAAAGATAGACATTCAAGAAGCTCAACAAACTCCAGGAAGGATAGACCCCAAAAGAAAATCACTGAGACATATCATAATCAACCGCTCCAAATTCAAAGATAAGGAGACAATCCTGAAAGCAGCTAGCGAAAACAGAAATGTTACATATAAAGGCAAACAAGTCAGATTAAGCTCAGCTCTCTCAGCAGAAACCATGCAAGCAAGAAGGCAATGGGGAGACATATATAAAACCCTGAAAGAAAAGAATTGCCAACCAAGAATCCATTATCCAGCAATGCTATCAGTGAAATAGGACGGTGTAATCAAAACATTCCAGTATAAACAGAAGCTAAGGGATTCTGCTAAAGCCAACCCTGTGCAACAAAACATCCTAAAGGGAGTTCTGTGGACTGAGAACCAACATGGATAGACAACAACCAGAGATTGACTTACATGGCAGCACCTCCCAGAATTAAATCGACAGAAGGAAGAGTTAAGAACAGAACAAAACTTTAAGAACAAACTTAGAGAATCTGGGAGGTCAGTCTATG
>NW_006421137.1:0-439 GCF_000296735.1 Chrysochloris asiatica | reverse complement strand
TTCTACCAAACATTCAGGGAAGAGCTGTCACCAATACTACTCAACTTATTCCAGAATATAGAGGAGGATGGAAAACTTCCTAATACATTTTATGAAGCAAGTATTACCCTCATACCAACACCAGGGAAGGATGTCACTAAGAAAGAAAATTATAGACCAATATCCTTCATGAACATAGATGCAAAAAAGAACATAGATGCAAAAATTCTCAACAAAATACTAGCCAACAGAATCTAGCAACACATTAAAAAGATCATGATCAAGTGGGATTCATATCAGGAATGCAAGGATGGTTCAACATTAGAAAAACGACCAACGTTATCCACCAGATAAATAAGAAAAAAGAAAACAACCACATGATCATATCGACTGATGCAGAAAAGACATTTGACAAAATCCAACATCCATTCCTGATAAAAACACTCAACAAAATAGGAAT
>NW_006421136.1:1877-2466 GCF_000296735.1 Chrysochloris asiatica | reverse complement strand
ATTACCCAAGAAGAGACAGCAACTGCTGCCATATAGTCAAGCTACAATCACACTCATTAAAACACCAAAATCCAGGCAAGAACCAATACTAACTGCCATATACCAGGGAAACAGACAACATCTGTGAAACTTACTCTGAGTTAAGCAAGAAGAGTAAAAAGGGAAACCCACATCCTGATCACATCTACCTGGAAGCAATAAGAAAGCATAAAAATACCAAAACACATACTCAATTAAGTATTGAGGCCACAAATAAACACTCAACATGTCCAAGAAGCAAAAGCAGATGACCAAACAATGAAGAAATGTTCACGATCACTAGCCATCAGAGAGATGCAAATCAAAACAACAATGAGCTATCATCTCAAACAAGAAATAGCAGCAAAGATCAAAAAAGTACAGGACAATAAATGCTGGTGGGGATGTAGACAGACTGGGCTGCTCCTGCATTGCTGGTGGGATTGCAAAATGGTCCAACCTCTCTGGAAAACAATATGGCGCTTCCTCAGAAGGTTGGATATAGAAATACTTTATGATCCAGTAATTCCTCTACTTGGTATTTCCCCACAAAAAATACGAGCCATAACAC
>NW_006421136.1:0-503 GCF_000296735.1 Chrysochloris asiatica | reverse complement strand
ACTTTGCAGTCTAAGAATGGAGGTCCCTGGGACCACCAAGGGAAAAGAGGAGAGAGCGGGACCCTACCCAGGGAAGCAGTGATGCCAGAGATGGAGGCAGAGATGATGATGTGGAGAGATGGAGCGGCTGGGGACTTTAGACCCAGAGAGGGAGAGGGGCTGTATGCTGGCAAGGAGGGCGGGGGGCAGGCTTGCAGGCTATATATACCTTTTGGTTGGTTGATGATGCATGGAGGGATTGTGACCATGGCAATGAAATGATATATGATAGGATGAATGTAAAGTTCTCCCATGTAAACTATCACATAATTCACAATAAAACATTAAAAAACAACAACAACACAATTGGAGATAAACAGATTTGACTGTGGTACCCTCAGGTTATTTTGGGCGTATGGCCCTCAGTTTAAAAAAAAAAAAGTCAGATTAATAGTATCCGATTTCATAGTGTTCTTCTTTTCAGATTTACTGAAAAAAATCAGATGAGGTCAAAGGATATAGAA
>NW_006421135.1:1515-2697 GCF_000296735.1 Chrysochloris asiatica | reverse complement strand
TTGCAGGCTTGATGATTCATGGAGGGTATTGAAACCATGGAAGTGAAATGGTATACGATAGGATGAATGTAAACCTAATGTTCTCCCATGTAAACTATCACATAATTCACAGTAAATCATTAAAAAAATAAAAAGAAAGTAATCCAAAAGAAGGCAGAAATTATCAAAATTTTATTATTTTCATATACAAGTAAAATTTTTTTGAAAATAATGCAAAACTCTTTGCAGCAGTACATCAAAAGAGAACTACCAACCCTTCAAACCAGATTCAGTGGAGGATGTAGAACAAGGGATATTATTTATTCTTTTACATGAATCTTTAATGAAAGCAGGGACTATAAGAAACATATATACTCATGTTTCATTTGCATACAAAGGTTTTGAACTGAGTGGATCATAAAAAATTGGGAGTAACATTTCAAAGAATAGGTATTCCAGAACACTCAATTGTGCTCTTGTAGTACTTGTGTATAGACCAGAGGCAGTCATTCAAATAAAACAAGTGTATATTTCATGGTTTAAAATCATGCTTTCATCATAGTTTTTCAATCTCTATACTTTGCAAATAATCTGAGAGATGGTCTATATGAAGAACTCAACATCAGAATTAGAGTAAGACTCATTAGCAACCTGCAATATGAAGATGACACAACCTTGCTTGCTGAAAGGTTAAGAAAATTTGAAACACTTGCTAATAAGGATTAAAGACTGTAACCTTCATTATGGACTACATCACCTTTCAGTATGTTGGAGAAATTTTCTTCCAGTAGCTCTTTGACTATTTCCTCTGTGGTAATTGTGAGAAATGGAAAAATAAAGTTGTGAAGTTGTCAAGATTTTAACTTACTTGTATCCACAATCAAAACCCATGGAAGCAACAGTCATGAAATCAATTCATGTACTTCATTAGAGCCTTGGTGTGCCACTGTAGGATAAGCACTTGACTTCAAGATTGGTTTAAACTACAAGGTCAATGGTTCAAACTCACCAGATGCTCTTTGGAAGTCCTTTGCATTGTCACTCTGAGTTGGAACCAACTCTACAGTGCTTAACAACAACAGCACTGCATTAGGCAGATTTATGGTAAAATGGCCTCTTAGTTTATAAAAGGCAAAGGTGTAAGTTTGAAGACTTAGGTGAATCTAATCAAAGCCAGTGTTAAGAAAACAAAAATCCTTACCA
>NW_006421135.1:0-1255 GCF_000296735.1 Chrysochloris asiatica | reverse complement strand
CTGACATAAGACATGGTATTTTCAATAACCTCATATGCATGTGAAAGTTGAATGGTGACTAAAGAAGATTATAAAAGAATTGATGTATTTGAGTGTTGAGGAAGAATATTAAAAGTACCATGGACTGCTAGTACAAATAGATCTGTTTAGAAGTAGTACAACCAGAATGCTCCTTGGAAGCCAGGATGGCAAGACTTAATCTCTCATACGTCAGACGTATTATCAGGAGGGATCAGTCTCTCGTGAAGGATATCATGCTAGGTAAAGTGGAAATTCAGCAAAAAAGAGGAGGACCTCCAAGATGTACTGGAACAATGGCAGCAGCAATGGACTCAAGCTTACTACCAATGGTGAGGATGGCACAAGACCAGGCAGTGTTTTGTTCTGCTGCACATAAGGTTTATATGAGTCAGAATCAACTCGATAGCGCCTAACAACAACTCAAATCTTGATATATTCACATGCTTTATATGTATATGAAAACTGGAAAACAAATAAAAAAGATGAAAAAAGAACTGATGCTTTTTTTTTAATTGTTCAATTATTTTATTTTAAGGACTTCTTTTTTAAAAAGCTTGTATTGTGAATTGAGTGAATGAAGGTTTACACAGAAGCTCATCAGTTTCACATCCAGCAAATTGTTGCAATGATTATATTCCCCTTCATGGACATTCAGCTAATAGTATTTACCTCTATTAACATTTCTGTGGGATTTTTTATTTTTTTTTATTTTTTTTATGGTGTGTGTGTGTGTGTATGTGATGTACACATACCACATTGAAGATGTATATTCATTTAAATTTCCAAAGGGCACATTTTGCAAGCCTCCTCCCTGCAGGCACACTGCCTTTTTCAGTCTCTCTATGCCGTTGCCTCTGTCTCTCTATGCCATCGCCTCTGCCACCATCTCTATTGTTGCCGCTTTTCTGCTTAGGATCCCTCACTCCTCTCATACTCTTCTCTCTTGATGGTCCTAGGGTCCTCTGGTCTTGAATGGCAAATGAACTGCTCCCCACTTTTAGTTGCACCTCTTCTACATTTACAGTTGTGACAATCTCCATTATATCTAATAATAATTACTCACAACTGAATCATAAAATCTTATCCTCCTCATTACCAGACCCATCTTGACAAGAGGAAAACTACTCAATGGAGTTTCTATTTTACTCCCTTTGTTCTGACACTAAGCACCCCCATGAAAATTTGTAAGCCAACTACTTCATGCCTTTATTGTTGTTGTTGTTGTTGTCAGGTG
>NW_006421134.1:1335-2661 GCF_000296735.1 Chrysochloris asiatica | reverse complement strand
TTGATGCTTTCTGCATCATTCAATAATTTGTCCAGAGAATCTTTCAATAATGAAAGTCAAGGCTTGAATTTTTTCTTCATTTCCCACAGATTGAGAAATGCTGAGCGTGTTCATCCCTTTTGGTTTTCTGACTCCAGATCTTTGAACTTTTCGTTGTAATATTTGACTTTGTCTTCTCGAGCTGACCTTTGAAATTTTCTATTCAGCTCTTGTACCTCCTCATTTCTTCCAATTGCTTTAGCATCTCCATGCTAGAGAGCAAGTGTCTGTGTCTCTTCTGACATCCATTTTGATCTTTTCCTTCTTTCTTGTCTTCTTAATGACTTTCCTAAAAAAGCATAATACTCAAGTCAGACCTTCTTTAGTACTTAAATCATTGTTTAGTTATAAGATGATTTCAGGAGATAGTTTTGGACCGACGCTCCTCCTTGCTGACTCGCGGGCTGCGAGGCCTGGGTCGGGTCGGGCCGTGCTGGGCCGCTCGGAGTGGAGGCCGCCTAAGGGCGGGCCGGCTGGAGACACAGGTGCATCTGAAGATATCTTGGCAGTTCCACGTAGAAACCGTTGCTCACCTTGCCCTCATTTTTACCTGGGCTGACAAGGGAGAGTGCCCAAATGAGCAAGATATTGCAGCCGCACAGCACTCCCGGCCTGAATGGAATAAGTGTCATTCATACTCAGGCCCCGCATGCCAGTGGCTTGCAACAGGTCCCGCAGCTGGTGTCTGCCGGTCCTGGAGGAGGGGGCAAAGCTGTGCACCCAAGCAAGCAAAGCAAAAAGAGCTCGCCCATGGATCGAAACAGTGACGAGTACCTGCCAGCGCAGAGAGAGGAATAACATGGCTGTGAAAAAGAGCCGGTTGAAAAGCAAGCAGAAAGCACAGGATACACTGCACAGAGTGAATCAAGTCAAAGAAGAGAATGAATGATTGGAAGCAAAAATTAAATTGCTGACTAAGGAATTAAGTGTACTTAAAGACTTGTTTCTTGAGCATGCACACAACCTCGCAGACAACGTGCAGCCTGTTAGCACTGAAAATACCACAAGTCCCAGCCACGCTGGACACTAAATCCCACCCGCTCCAAACTTCACAACTCGTGGCTTGAACGTTGAAGGTGTGACCACCTACACTGCTAGTATCAGTGACTGAGCGTGGTCATGGTCCACTCTTCAGAGCTCCATTGACGTTTGCATTCTAGGATTAGCACTGAGGAATTGAGTAGCTAAAACTCTGTTAGCCATGTAACTTGAATATCTGGTTTTAAATGAAATTGGTGTTTGTGGGTAATAAAAAATTAAAAATTTTATAGGTACATGGTTAAAAAA
>NW_006421134.1:0-911 GCF_000296735.1 Chrysochloris asiatica | reverse complement strand
GTCTTCCAAATAGCTGTTTTAGGAACTATCTATATGAGATCAAATTGACATCAGAAGCATGAAAGATTAGATGTAAACCTTAGGCAGCAGTGAAATGATGTTAATGAGGAAGGAACAACTCAGGAAAGGAGAGTGAGAGTGGTTACATAACTCAAAGAATGTAATCAATGTCACAAAATTATACAGGTAGAAACTGAATTGGTGTATATTTTGCTGTGTGTATTCTCAATAACAAAAGCAAAATAAAATTTAGGAGAAAAAAAAAAAAGCAGACTACTATCAAATAAATAGCACTGGGTCACAGTCAGGGAACATGGGTTCAAAAAATGTGCTTGTCACAAACTGTGCAGTAGGATAAGCACTAGACTGCTAACCAGAAGGTCAGTGGTTCAAACTTACTATATACTCCTTGGAAACTCTACAAAGGGTCCCTATGAATCAGCATCTTCTTGATGACACAACAGCAACATGTACTTAGTGACACAGTTACTTAAGTGTTGGACGGCTAACTAGAAGGTCGGTGGTTCAAATCCGCCAGCTGATTCCAAGAGAAAGATCAAACTATCAGCTCCTTGAAATAGTTACCGTTTCAGAAACCCTAAAAAGCAGTTCTCGTCTGTCCTATAGGGTTATTATGAGTTGGATTCAAATCAGTAACAATGAGTTATCATGTACTTCACTAGGACACTTAGATATTTAAATTTAAGCAAAGGAATGATCTAAGAATCAAAAATGCTTTGTAATGAGAAAGTAATGACTTTCTAATGGTGGAATGTAGTTAATGTGGCATTAATTAGGAGCACTTTTTCTATCAAAATGGTCTCTGAAACCCTGTCAGATAACACCAGAACACTGGATATTTAAACACGATGAATAGCACCAGAATATTGTCAGATATGGTGCCAGAAAAT
>NW_006421133.1:2346-2784 GCF_000296735.1 Chrysochloris asiatica | reverse complement strand
CTTTAGGGCTAGGGGTAGGGCTAGGGCTGTTAGGGCTAAGGCTACGTCTAGCTCTATTAGGGTTTTTGGGCTATGGTTAGGGCTTAGGGCTAGGGCTAGGGCTATTTGGCTTTAGGGCTAGAGATGATTGGTCTTTAATGCTAGGCTTAGGGCTTTTATGGCTTTAGGGCTAGGACTAGGGCTAGGACGGATAGGGCTTTAGGGCTTGTGTTAGGGCTAGGGTTTATAGGGCTTTAGGGCTTGGGCTAGAGCTAGGCCTCTTAAGTCTTAAAGGCTAATGCTTAGTCTAGGGCTGTTTGGGATATAGGGTTAGTGCTAGGGCTAGGGCTGTTAGGGCTTTAGGGCTAGTACCAGGGCTGTTAGGGCTTTAGGGCTTGGGCTAGGGCTAGAATTAGGGCTTTAGGGCTATGTTTAGGGCTAGGGCATTATGGCAAGTTC
>NW_006421133.1:0-750 GCF_000296735.1 Chrysochloris asiatica | reverse complement strand
GTCTGATAGGGCTTGGGCTCGGGCTGTTAGGGCTTTAGGGCTAGGGCTAGGGCTGATAGGGCTTTAGGGCTAGGGCTAGGGCTAGGGCTCTTGTGGCTTGTGCTGTTAGGGCTTTAGGGATAGGACCAGGGCTGTTAGGGCTTTAGGGCTAGGATTAGGCCTGTTATGGCTTTAGGGCTAGGGTTTAGGCTAGAACATTAGAGGAAGGGCTTTAGAGATAGGGCTAAGGATGATAGGGCTTGGGCTATGGATGTTAGGGCTTTAGTGCTAGGGCTAGGTCTGATAGGGTTTTAGTACTAGGGCTAGGTCTTTTAGGGCTTTAGGTGTAAGTCTAGTGCTAGGGCTCTTAAGGCTTTAGGACTAGGGCTTGGACTAGGCCTGTTAGGTATTTAGGGCTAAGGCCAGGGCTAGGCCTTTAGGTCTAGCTTTAGGGCTTGGGCTGTTAGGGTTTTAGGACTAGTTCTAGGGTTAGGGCTGTTAGGGCTTTAGGGCTAGGTATAGGGCTAGTGCTGTTAGGGATTTAGGGCTTTAGGGCTAGGTATAGGGTCATTAGGGCTTTAGGTCTATTACTAGGGCTAGGGCTGTTAGGGCTTAAGGGCTATGGTTAGGGCTAGGTCTTATAGGGCTTTAGGGCTAGGGCTAGGGCTAGAGCTGTTAGGGCTTTAGGGCTAGTGCTATGGCTAGTGCTGTTCGGACTTTAGGGCTAAGGACAGGGCTAGGGCTTTAGGGCTAGGTTTAGGGCTAGGGCTA
>NW_006421132.1:1868-2493 GCF_000296735.1 Chrysochloris asiatica | reverse complement strand
ATATGTTTTTCAGAGTTCCTGCACCATCCCCTGAGCCTGCTTGGCCCAGTATTCCACGTTGTTATTGATGGAGCTCCTCACTACACATTTACCCCATCTGCCATTTTGATAGTGGGGTTGGCAGGTATTAAATTGTGGGACTGGACAACAGCTTGGGAACTCAAGCAGGAGCTAAAGGCTCTAGTCTGAAATTTAGTACACATATTAGGTTGGAATGTGTAAATAAGGCAGAAAGTGAGTGTATGCTAATTGTGGTCATATTATTGAGTTAAGGGTGTTCATAAAGAGCAGGAAGATTCTGAGCAGTTGTTAAAAAAAAATACCTATTGGTGTTCATAAGAATAATCAAAACCTAAACAAACCCATGTTAACATGAGTTAACACTGATTCATGGTGATCTCATGTGTATCAGAGAATTATAATCCATGGGGTTTTTGGTAGCTGATTTTTTGGAAGCAGATTGCCAGGGTTGTTTTTTAGGGACACCTCTGATTCAATTCAAATTTCTAACCTTTTGGTTAGTTGCAGAGTGCAATTGTTGTTGTTGTTAAGTGCCATCGAGTCGGGTCCGACCCATAGCGACCCTGTACAGGGTTTCCGAGGGTGTAAATCTTTACGGGAGTAG
>NW_006421132.1:0-523 GCF_000296735.1 Chrysochloris asiatica | reverse complement strand
AATGATGGAATACAAAGTGAAATCTTTCAACCAACTGATACAGCACCAGAGGCACTCACTCATCTATGCCATGAAATTTGGAAGACAACTACTTGGACAACTGATGCAAGAGACTCATATGTGTGTCCATTCCGAAGAGAGGTGACACAACAGAACGCAAAAATCATATTGATATCCCATTTGGGTAAAGTTCTACTAACGTAATCCAAAACGACTGCAACCATACATTGACTGAAAACTTCCAGAGGTTCAAGCCAGATTCAGAAGAAGCCACAGAACAAGGGATATCATTGCTGAGGTTTGATGGATTTTGGCTGAAAGCAGAGATTACCAGAAAGATGCTTACCTGTGCTTTATTGACTACACAAATTTTGATTGTGTAGATAATGACAAGCTACAGGAGCTCTGGTAGCGTAGTAATTATGAATCGGGCTGCAAACCGCAAGGTCAGCAGTTCGAAACTACCAGCTGTTCCGCGGGAGAAAGATGAGGCTTTCTGCTCCCATAAACATTTACAGCCTTG
>NW_006421131.1:2404-2975 GCF_000296735.1 Chrysochloris asiatica | reverse complement strand
CCTGGATCCTTGTTTTGTCACCTTGTGCACAAGGAAAGGTTGTGGAGTAGAGTGCACTGAATGAGAATTGTTCAGTCATTACTTATATACCATCTGAGGGACAGCTAGATTATGGATTTTTTCCAAGTTTCTCACTCTAGTCAGTAAGGCGATTCCATCAGTCAATTCAGAAAAGAACTTTGGTGTGGTACTTCTAGTCTCAGTTTTATTACTAACCATTTTGGGTGTTTTTGAACAAGTAACTTAACCTTTCTGAGCTTCTCTTTCCTTATCGATGAAACGGAGCATTTGCTAAACTGTTTCCCACCCACACTGGGGTGGTCTAGCTGGGTTTTTGGAGTGTTTGTGAGCTCCATTGCTCTGTAGTGGTCTTATTCTAGTATCTCTTGAATGGCATCTGGAGTTCACCAAGGCACACATTTACATGCTTAGATGTCTTAAGGTAGTCTAGAGGAAAAGCTGTATATTATGAGCATGGTATCCAGCCCCCAGAACACAAAGATGCCCACCTCCTTTCTCCAGAGACCAAACTCATCTGCTGGATTAATATCAGCTTGACCCCTCAAGTTTG
>NW_006421131.1:0-769 GCF_000296735.1 Chrysochloris asiatica | reverse complement strand
TCCAGTTGTGAGAATTTTTGTTTTCTTTGCACTGAGCTGAAATCAATACTGAGAGCTGTAGTGTTTGATCTTTATCAGTAAAAAATTTAAGATCCCTTCACTTCCAGAAAGCAAGTTGTGTCATCTGCATATCACTGGTTGTTAATAATTTTTTCTCCAAATCTGATGCTACATTCTTCTTCATATAATCCATATTCTATGATTATTTGCTCAGTATGAAAATTGAATAAGTATGATGAAAGAATACAACCCTAGAAAAGTACATTTCCTGATTTTAAACCATTCAGTATTCCCTTTTCTGCTCTAACAAGTGCCTCTTGGTCTATGTACAGGTTCCTCATAAGCACAATTAAATGTTCTGAAATACCCATTCTTTCCAATGTTACTTAGAGTTTGTTATGATCCACAAGGTAGAATGCCCTTGCTTAGTCATCAGAGCACAAGTAAACATCTTTCTGGTATTCTCTGCTTTCAGTCAAAATCCACCTGACATCAGAATGATAGCTTCGTTTCCAAGTTGTTTTCTGAATCAGGCTTGAATTTCTAGGTGTTCCTTGTAGATAAAATGTTTGAACTATCTTCAGCAACATTTTACTTGAATGTAATATTAATGATATTGTTCTATGATTTCCATATTCCTGTGGGTTTCTTCTCTGACGAACAGACACAAATACGAATCTCTCCCATTTGGTTGGCTTGGTAGTTTTCTTCCAAATTTCTTGGCACAGACAAGTGAGTATCACCAGCACTGCATAAATTTACTGAATCA
>NW_006421130.1:2543-3050 GCF_000296735.1 Chrysochloris asiatica | reverse complement strand
GTAGTGAGGTTGGCCCAGGATCAGACATTGTTTCGTTCTGCTGTGCATGGGGTCGCTATGAGTCGGTTCCGACTCGATGGCACCTGACAACATACACATGGACCTCACCAGATGGAATACGTAGAAATCAAATTGACTACATATGTGGAAAGCAACAATGGAAAAGCTCCATATCATCAGTCAAAAGAAGACTAGGGGCAGACTATGGAACAGACCTCAATCACTCATGTGCAAATTCAAACTGAAGCTGAAGAAAATGAAAACAAGTCCACTAGAGTTAAAATATGAGCTTGGATATATGAATTTAGAGATCATATGAAGAACAGATTTGATACATTAAACACTAAAGACCGAAGACCAGAAGAGTTGCTGGATGACATCAAGAACATCATAAAGGAAGAAAGCAAAAAGTCATTGAGAAGACAAGAAAGACGAAAAAGCTCAAAATGTATGTCAGAAGAGACACTGAAACTTGCTCTACAGCATAGAGATGCTAAAGCAAATGGA
>NW_006421130.1:0-564 GCF_000296735.1 Chrysochloris asiatica | reverse complement strand
GTTAAGGGATTGGCTGCTAGCTAAAAGTTTCATGGCTGAAACCTTTCAGCTGTTCCATGGGAGATAGATGAGATGATCTGATCCCATAAAGATTACTGCCTAGGAAATCTAACGGGACAATTGTATTCTGTCCTACAGGATCACTGTGGTTTCTTGGTGTGACACTGTAGAATAAGCACTAGACAGCTAACCACATGATCTGAAGCTCAAACTCACAAGCATCTCCTTGGAAATCCTAATGAGCACTGTTATTAATTGGAATTGACTCTATGGCAGTTAACAACATAGGGTCACTATCTGTTGGAATTGATTCAGTGGCACATACCAACAACATACAGCTAAAAACTATATAAAGGAAGAGTAGCCAAATTCAAATTAAAGCTGAAGAAAATGAAAACAAATCTCCGAGAGCCAAAATATGATCTTGAATTTATCCCTCCTGAATTTAGAGATCATCGGAAGAACAGATTTGATGAATTAAATGCTAAAGACCGAAGACCAGAAGAGTTGTGGGATGACATCAAGAATATCATACATGAAGAGAGCAAAAAGTCATTAAGAAGA
>NW_006421129.1:1025-2494 GCF_000296735.1 Chrysochloris asiatica | reverse complement strand
CTAAATAAGAACCTTTATATCTGGTCATTCTTACCTACGCATTCTTAAAGACACAATTAGATTTTGTTTGTAAACTAAAGACTGTTTCATTAAATTTCATGCCTATCAGGGTTAGAGAATCATCTATTTCCTTAATGAACTTTTTATAAAATGCTGTTTTAGCTGTTTATTGTTGTTTTTAAGTGCCCGTGAGTTAGTTCTAACTCATATCGACCCTGTCTTTATAGGATTTCCAAGGAACAGTTGGTGGGTTTGAACCAGCAACCTTGAAGTTAGCAGTCCAGTACTTATCTTACAAAGCCACACCAGGAATCCATGATAGATTTCATTCCATGAAAATATGTCAAATTTTATTATGTTCTTATTATTAACTTCATCAGTAAGTTAATATGTAATTAGAAACAATTTCCTTTAAGTATTTATATGCACAAATATGATGGGACAAGATGTTGTTGCTGTGCTTAATATATATTTAATGTGTCATTTGCTAATTATGAGCTTAAAAGAGTACCCTTCTATTTTCCAGATTATAGTTTAAGAACACTGTATCTTTTCCTGCTTATCTCTTCTTTCTCTTTATTTGGAAAGTGCTTTTTGTTTTGAAGAGTGATGTTCTATTTGAATTTTTTAAATTTTGTATGTGTGCATTCAGCCAAGCTTTTCAAATATATCAGATGTGATATTTGTAAACTGATTATGAAATCTGGATACATTTTTATGGAATTCCAGCTATCTTGCAGTAATTTGCCAAATTATAAAATTTGTATACTTCCCACACTTTTGAGTTATCATGAAACAGTAATATTAATATGTGTTCCAGAATTTTTAAAAATTAAAATTTGACAGATAACAATTTTAAAATTTGTCAGAATAAGAACTGATCTAATCAGTAATGGCCAACCTTAATTTTTAGGGCAAGAGTATATTTCTTTCAAATTAGGTTTTTGTTCACAGACAGATTAGGTTCCGTGCCTGAGTTCAGGTGATGGCAGCTTGACTATATTAAAAACATTCACAATACTTACATTGCTTTAAAGGCAAGAGAATATAATATGAGATGTTTTATAATCTTAGACATTTTCTGGGACAATAGTTTATTCTCCTGTAGGTAAAGTATTTTATAATGGAATAATGCAAGAAAATCTTTTCAATTGTTTCTTAATTCTGACACTATATGTAGATTAACAAATGAAAGTCCCACTACATTAGAGAAGGTGGTATGTAATGAATATCATGACATACTGTGAAATTTCTAAAGATAACTCTCTCAGGTGTTCAGAGTAGGTTGAAAAAAAGGTGTTTGGGTCTATGCAAACAAGAAGCAGTCATTTTTGTTAAAATAAAATTTAAAAATTTAGAAAGCATAATGTTTCATATTACAAAATTATTCAGGCCTGGAAAAAGAAATAGCATAAGCTATGATCCTATACATAGAAAACCCCAAAGACTCAGCAAAAAATTAAAAAAAA
>NW_006421129.1:0-640 GCF_000296735.1 Chrysochloris asiatica | reverse complement strand
ACCCAGGATAAGCAAAGCACTGAAGAAGAACAAAAAATCAGAGGCCTCTCATTCCCTGATTTCAAAATTTACTACATGGCTACAGTGGTCAAAAGAGTCTGGTACTGGTTGGTACAATGAAAGATACATAGATCAATGGAACAGAATTGAGAATCTAGAAAATAACCCATCCACATACAGCCAACTGATCTTTGAAAAATGGCCAAAGTACATTGAGTGGAGAAGACGTAGTCTTTCCAATAGATGGTGCTGGCAGAACTGGAAATCTACATGCAAAAGATTGAAACAACACGTTTTCCTCACCCCTTATTCAAAAACCAACTCAGCGTGGATTAAAGACCTGGATCAAAGACCTAAATGTGAATCCCAGAATTATAAAGGTCACCAATGAAAAAACAGGGACAAATTTAAGAGCTCTAATACAGGGCACACAGACACTACCAAGCATTGAGAAAAAGAAAACAAAATAGATAATTGGGACATTCTAAAAATTAGAAACTTTTGTGTATCAAAGGATTTCACCAAAAGGGCAAAATGGAGGCCACAGAAGGGGAAAAAATCATTTGCAATGACATATCAGACAAGCAACTAATTACTAAAATCTATAGGAAACTACAGTGCCTCTACAAGAAAAAGACAA
>NW_006421128.1:2656-3209 GCF_000296735.1 Chrysochloris asiatica | reverse complement strand
GCTGAAGATGGGCTAACAAGCTTTCTGTAATCATGTTTCCTTACATTCCTTTCTATCCCACTCAAGTGCCTATTTTACAATAGTAGGCAAGGGAAACCAGTATTCATAAGACAGTCAGGCATGTTAACATTATTTCCGCTCTTCAGACTATTCCTTGATCCCTGTATCACTGAGTCCTGTTGTTTCAAAGGATATTTTTGATATGTATAAAGTGGAACCCAAACGTAGAGTCTTGGTTTGGCATTGTGGGTTAATGCACTGGACTGCAAGGTTGTTTGAACCTCAAGATCAGCATTTCAAGCTCACCAGCTGCTCCTCGTAAACTCTATACAAGGTCGCTATGAGTTGGAACTGACTCAACGGCATTTAACAACAACAACTGGATAAATCATATGTGTGTATATGGGGAGTCCAGGTGTGGCGCTGTGGGCTAATGCGCTGGACTGCAAAGTCATTAGAACCACAAGGTTGGTGGTTCAAGCTCACCAGCCACTCCCTGGAAACCCTATTCAGGGTCTCTATGGGTCGGAACTGACTCAACGGCACTTAACAA
>NW_006421128.1:0-551 GCF_000296735.1 Chrysochloris asiatica | reverse complement strand
ACCAATACTTTGGAGCAAGTTATAATTTGTGCACCTTACAGATATCAACACTGCATTTGGAAACCCCAAAGTAGAGATGCCTCATGACTTCAATTAACCATTTGAAAGCAGTGCAGGTTGGTCCTCAATGTGGCCATATCATATCCATTCCCCATACCGAGATCATCAGCAATAGCATGATTCTGAAAGCTATGCCACTGTTATTTTAAAAACCAGCAAGGTCACCCATCGTGGGCAGGTTTTAGATGAGTTTCCAGGTAAAGAAAGACTTGGAAGAAGGAGTGACAATCTACTTCTGAATAGTTAGTCACTGAAAACCTTATGAATAGTAGAGAAACACTGTCTGATATAGTGCCGGAAAATGAGCCCCTCAGGTTGGAGGCATCCCAAAGGCGACTGGGGAAGACTGGCCTCCTCCAAGTACAGTTGAGAGTGATGATGTGAATGGAGTAACCCTGTGGGAGAAAAATCCATGGGACCTTCATTTGCTTATTTGGCACAACTCAAAATGAAGAAAAACAGCTGTAAACATCCATTGAAAAACGGAGCAT
>NW_006421127.1:0-2753 GCF_000296735.1 Chrysochloris asiatica | reverse complement strand
CAACTGTTCCACAGGAGAAAGATGAGACTTTCTGCTCCCGTAAAGATTTACAGCCTCGGAACTGGCTCCACAGCACATCACCACCACCACCACATTGAATACATATTACATGTGTGTTTATCTTATGTCAGCTCTTCAAATTGATTTATTGACTAGAATATTATATCACTCTAGGGAAGGTGTCATCACTCCTCTGTCTGTCTGTCATACTGTGGTGGTTTGTGTGTTACTGGGATGCTGGAAGCTATGACACCAGTATTTTAAATACCAGCAGGGTAACCCAGGATGGACAGGTTTCAGCTGAGCTTCCAGGCTAAGACAGACTAGGAAGAAAGAGACCCAGACAGCTTACAAATATTTAGTCACTGAAAAAATTGTGACTAGCAGTGGAACACTGCCAGGTAACACCAGAATATTGAATCTTGAAACATGATAAAGAGCACCAGAATATTGTCAGATATAGGGCTAGAAGATGAGCCCCTCAGATTAGAAGACATTCAAAATATGACTGGGGAAGAGCTGCCTCCTCAAAGTAGAGATGACTGTGATGATGAGAATGGAGTAAAGTCTGCAGGACCTTCATTTACTGATAGGGCACAACTCAAAATGAGGAGAAACAGCTGTAAACATTTATTACTAATCAGAATGTGGAATGTACAAAGTATGAATCTAGGAAAATAAGAAATTGTCAGAAATAAAATGGAACACATAAACAATGATTTCCTAGGCATTAAAGCTGAAATGGATTGGTGCTAGCCATTTTGAATCTGAAAATCATATGATTTTCTATGCCAGGAATGACAAATTAAACAGGAATGGCTTAACAGTCACCATCAAAAAGAACGTTTCAAGATCTGTCTTGAAGTGCAATGCTATCAGTGATAAAATAGTATCCACATGTCTGCAAGAAAGACCAGTTAATACAACTATTATTCAAATTTACACAACAACCACTAAAGCCAGTGATGATGAAATTGAAGAATTCTACCAACTTCTTCAGTCTGAAATATATCAAACATGCAATCAAAATAGATTGATAATTGCTGGTGATTTTAATGTAAAATTGGAAACAAAGAGGAAGGATTAGAAGTTCAAAAATATGGTCTTGCTGAAGAAATGACGCTGGAGACCACATGATAGAATTCTGCAAGACCAATGACTTCTTGATTGCAAATACATTTTTAAGCAACATAAAAGATGACTATGCACATGGACTTCACCAGATGGAATACACAGAAATCAAATTGACTACATCTGTGGAAAGAGATGGTGGAAAACTCTATATCATCAGGGCCAGGGGCAGACTGTGGAACAGACCATCAATTGTTCATATGCAAGTTCAAGCTAAAGCTGAAGAAAATTAAAACAAGTCCACAAGAGCCAAAATATGACCTCAAGCATATTCCAACTGAATCTAGAGATTATTGCACCAACAGATTTGATGCATTGGTCACTAATGACCAAAGAACAGAAGAGTTGTAGGATGACATCAAGAACATCATACAGGAAGAAAGCAAAAGGTCATTAAGAAGCAAGAAAGAAGGAAAAGATATCAGAAGAGATTCTGAAACGTGCTCTCCAGCATAATGATGCTAAGGCCAATGGAAGAAGTGAGGAGGTAAAAGAGTGGAACAGAAAATTACAAAGGCCTACTCCAGAAGACATAGTCAAATATTATAATGAAGTGTGCAAAGACCTGGAGCTGGAAAACCAAAAAGGAAGAATTTCTCAACCTGTGGAAACTGAAGAAAAAACTCAAGCCTCAACTTGAAATATTGAAGGGTTCTAGAGAAAAAAATGATTGAATGACATAGAAAGCATCAAGAGAAGATGGTCGGAACACACAGAGTCACTGTATCAAAAAGAAATGGGCATCTCAGACCTACTGCAGTGGTTAACATTCACTTTATCCATTTAGGCTTCTCTGGTGTTTATCCCTCACTCCTATATTTTCCTCCTTGCCTGTCCAAATTTTAGAATGGTCTGAACTATAAAAACATATCTCTGGTCATGTGATTTCTATGTATAATGGTCAGGATGGCTCTGAGCCCCCATGAGAGGTTTATGAAGTATGAAATTCAGGTAGTTTAATTTAGGGGGTGGCTGGGCAGACATGTAGGTCCATATTGAGTCTTTTACTGTTTTAAGCATCTTATTAAACCATAAACAGCCCAGATGGATGTGGTTGTGATGGTCATGGGCTAAATGAGGAAATAAAAATAAATAGTTTGTGCATCGGGAAAAAAAAGATATGGTCAATATTCATTCATTACAAGAGGTAGCATATGATCAAAAGCTAATGGTACTGAAGGAAGAAGTCCAAGGTACACTTGAAAACACTGGCAGAGAAAACGGCTCCAGCAGTTGATGGAATACAAATTGAACTAATTGAACAAACTGATGCAGCACTGGAGGCACTCACTCATTTATGCCAAGAAATTTGGAAGATAACTACCTAGTCAATTGACTGGAAGAGATCCATACTTGTGGCTATTCCAAAGAGAGGTGACCCAACAGAATTCAGAAATCATCACACAATAGCATTAATATTGCATGCAGGTAAAATGTTGCTAAAGATAATTTAAAAACAGTTATAACAGTATATTGACAGATAACTGTCAGAGGTTCAAGCTGGATTCAAACAAGGATGTGGGAACAGATATATCATTGATGACATCAGATGAATCTTGGCTGACGGCAGAGAATACAAGAAAGATGTTTATCTGTGCTTTATTGACTATGCAAAGGCTTTC
>NW_006421126.1:2150-2654 GCF_000296735.1 Chrysochloris asiatica | reverse complement strand
GGCTCTTGATCATATGCTACCTCTTCAAACGGTTCAACATTAACCATTTCCTTTTGGTACAGTGACTCTGTGTATTCCTTCCATCTTCTCTTGATGCATTCTGCATCATTCAATAATTTGCCCAGAGAATCTTTCAATAATGAAAGTCGAGGGTTGAATTTTTCTTCAGTTCTCCCAGCTTGAGAAATGCTGAACATGTTCTTCCTTTTTGGTTTTCTGATTCCAGATCTTTTAACATTTTATTGTAATATTTGGCTTTATCTCCTCGAGCTGAACTTTGAAATTTTTTGTTCAGCTCTTGTCCCTCCTTATTTCTTACATTTGCTTCAGCACCTCTTTGCTGGAGAGCAAGTTTCAGTGTCTCTTCTGACTTCTTACATTTTGAACTTTTCCTTCTTTCTTGTCTTCTCAATGACTTTTTGCTTTCTTCATGTATGATGTTTTTGATGTCATCCCACAACTCCTCTGGTCTTCTGTCTTTAGTGTTTAATGTATCAGATCTGT
>NW_006421126.1:0-1050 GCF_000296735.1 Chrysochloris asiatica | reverse complement strand
GCTCATTGTTTAGCAAAGCAACAATGAGTGTCTCCTTGCAGTCACTAGTTTTTCTATAAGAAATGTTAACATTTGAAATATGTACCATAAAGTTTGTTAATATGTGCAAAATTAATTAATAAAAGTGACTGCCCATAAAGATGGTAAAAGTTTGACCATTTCCTCGCTACAAAAAAGATGAACCATAAAAGTACTTTTAATTCTATAATTTGCAGTAAATTGAAATCTCCAGTGATCTAGTTCCTGGATTTACTTACCGCATATATCATTAAGAGAAGTTACTATGAGTAATTTTGTTAAATTTAAGGTTAATTGTCTCAGACAAATATCATGTTAACTGAGAATTCCCCAAGACATACAGGTCCATGTGTTAAGCAAAAGAAAAAATAAAAACTGTTGAAAAGTTCTTTTCTTCATTTTTCAAAAGTTAAAATAATGACAGGTGAAAACAGAAAGACCTCCTTTGTCATGTTGTTGTTGTTCATTGTTGTTGAGTTGGTTCTGACCCATAGTGACCCTGTATAGGATTTCTGAGGAGCAGCTGGTGAGTTTGAACCACTGGACTGGCAGTTTAAACTAACTTTACTGTCCAGTGGATTAACCAACAGCACCACACCAGAATGCCTCCTTTGTCATAATCACTGACAGTATAATGCTAGGTAATGTATGCAAAGGAGTCCTGGTGTGTCATTGTGCACTAATGTTTCAGACTGTAAAGTCATTTGAACTGCAAGGTCGGTGGTTCAAGCTCACTAGCTGCTCCTTGGAAACCCTCTACAGAGTTGCTATGTGTCAGAATCGACTTGACGTCACTTAACAGCAACAATAATGTATGCAAATGTTAAGAGTCATAGGCTAGCAATGATGACATATTCAATATTTGTAGACTGACTATATGAGGAGTCAAGACCATGTGAGGTCCCCAAATGTCTCACTGCAAATTTGTGATGGTTTCTATCAATACTCGAGAAGCAGGGACAATGTTGAAAGTGTTTGTAAAGTGTTGTAAAGGCTTTATCATTTTAAACAATATTTTTTGTATGGAAATAG
>NW_006421125.1:1490-2644 GCF_000296735.1 Chrysochloris asiatica | reverse complement strand
TGGATAGAGAAAAATACTGTTAACTGATGGTACATGGAGGGGATTATAAGCAATGTAATGAAACAAGGTATATGATTTGTTGAATGTAAAACTGATGATATACCCTGTAAACTTTCACTCAATCCACAATAAAAACCTTAAAAACAAAACAAAACAAACAAACAAAAAACCCTTAAACATAGTGAAGTAGAAAACTTGACCAGACCCATAACAAAGAAGAAATTGATCAGGTCATCAAAAAAACTCCCAACCAAAAGAAGTCCCGGCCCAGATGGCTTCACTGGTGAGTTCTACCAAACATTCAGGGAAGAGCTGTCACCAATTCTACTCAAATTTTTCCGGAATATAGAAGAGGATGGAAAACGTCATAATATTTTTTATGAAGCAAGCATAATCCTCATACAAAACCAGGGAATGACATTGCTGAGTAAGAAAACTACAGATCAATATCCCTCATGAACATAGACGCAAAAATTCTCAACAAAATCCTATCCAACAGAATCTAGCAGTATGTCAAAAAGTAATACTTAAGGACCAAGTGGGTTTCATAAAAGGGATGCAAGAATGGTTCAACATTACAAAATCAATGTAATCCACCACATAAATAAGAAAAAGAAAAGAACCATATAATTATATTGATTGATGCAGAGAAGGACTTTGACAAAATCCAGCATCATTCCTGGTAAAAACATTCAACAAGGTAAGAATTGAAGGGAAATTCAACATAATCAAGAGCATATATACAAAATCAACAGGCTACATCACTCTCAATGGAGAGAAACTGAAACCCTTTCCTCTGTGAACAGGAACCAGACAAGGATGCCCTTTGTCACCACTGCTTTTCAATACTGTTTTGGAAGTATTAGCCAGAACTATATGGCAATATAAGGAATTTAAAGACAATCAAATTGGCAAAGAGGAAAAAAACCTCTCTATTTGCAGATGATACAATCCTATACATAGAAAACCCCAAAGATTCTGTGAAAATGCTACTAGACATCATTAGAAGTTTCAGCAAAGTCAGCAGGGCATAAAATCAACATACAAAAATCAGTTGGGTTCCTCTATAGTAACCATGGAAGTGCTGAAAAAGACATTAGGAAAGAAATGCCATTTACAATAGCGGCTCAAAGGATAAAATATTTAGAAATAAA
>NW_006421125.1:0-405 GCF_000296735.1 Chrysochloris asiatica | reverse complement strand
GAGGCTGTGGAGAGCCTATGATGCTCCTGTATTGCTAGTGAGATTTCAAAATGCTCCAACCTCTCTGGAAAGCAATATGGCGCTTCCTCAGATGGTTGGAAATAGAAATACTTTATGATCCAGCAATTCCTCTACTTGGTATTTATCCACAAGAAATAAGAGCCATAACACGAGTAGATACATGAACACCAATGTTTATAGCAGAACTATTTACAATAGCAAAAAGATAGAGACAGCCTGAGTACCCATCAATTGAAGAATGATAAACAAACTATGGTACATACACACAATGGAATACTATGCTACCTTGAAGAACAACAAGGAAGCTGCAAGCCACCATATAACATGGATAAATCTTGAGGACATTATGCTGAGGGAAATTAGTCAGTCACAAAAGGAGAAATA
>NW_006421124.1:2277-2728 GCF_000296735.1 Chrysochloris asiatica | reverse complement strand
AGGATCGCATCAAAAAGGGGATAAACACCAGGTTCCAGAGTCAGAATTCTCAAAGCTCTTTTGGAACGGAACAAACTCTAACACGTTCTTTTTTCTATCTTTCTATGAAAGAAACAAAATTGTTTCCTAGATCCTGATATCCTTAGACAAAGGATCTCATGAGTGTCATACAAGGTGCGGATACATCTTTTTACATGAAATTGCTATCTCTGTTGACACGTTTGTCTCTGTCAACAATCCTGAATACTCATTATTCAGATACCAAATACTAGGATACACCCATTGACAAATTAATAGGATTCCAAAAAGTCAAATGAAAGACATTCTGCATATGCATAGACATCCTGATATCCTTAGACACGAGTTCGCAAGAATGGAATACAAGTTTTAATCCATGAAGTTGCTCTCCTTTTGACACATTTGTCTCGTTGAACAATCCTCAAGAGTCATA
>NW_006421124.1:0-638 GCF_000296735.1 Chrysochloris asiatica | reverse complement strand
GATTGAATCAGGATCGCGTTAAAAGTGGGTGAACAGCAGCTTCCAGGGACAGAATTCTCAAAGCTCTTTTAGAATGGAACAAACTCTAACTTGTTCCATATTCTATCTTGCTAGGAATGAAACAAAATTGTTTCCTAGATCCTGATAACCTTAGACAAGGTTTTCATGAGTGTCATAGGAGCTGTGGATACTTCTGTTTACATGACATTGCTATCACTGTTTACATGTTTTTCTCTGTCAAAAATCCTGAATACTAATTATTCAGATGACAAATACTAGGAGATAACCTTTGTCAAAATAATAGGATTCCAATAAGTCAAACGAAAGACATTCTGCATATCCTTAGACATCCTGATATCCTTAGACACACGTTCCATGAAATTGCTCTCCTTTTGACACATTTTTGTCGTTGCACAATCCTCAAGAGTCCTTACTTAGAAACCAAATTCTAGGAGAGTTTCTTTTTCAAAATAATAGAATCCCAATAATTCAAACCCAGGAAACTGTGAACATTTTACTGACGAATAGCACATGCAGGATTCCTTGCCTTTTCTAAGTAAACTATGATTTCAATATATAATTGAATTCCATTGTGTAAAAATAAGAGGATCTCATTGTATGAAAAGATTATGAAGAGG
>NW_006421123.1:1877-2426 GCF_000296735.1 Chrysochloris asiatica | reverse complement strand
TACAACTTGCCCAGTGAAATAGGCCTCATGCAAAGCCTTTACAGAGTATAGGACCTTAGGTGGAATCCTGAGTCCCATCCACAACCTTGTGAGGTTGAGACACTCCCATTAGATAGGACAAGCAGACTGGAACATCTACAGTGACAGAAGATACATCTTCATGATGAACCTGAACTATACTAATAGCGGTTGTTGCTGTTGTTGTTATGTGCCGTGGAGTCGGTTCCAACTCATAGCAACCCTACACAGGGTTTCCAAGACTGTAAATCTTTACGGGAGCAGACCGCCTCATCTTTCTCCCGTGGAACCACTGGTAGTTTTGAACTGCTGACCTTGCAGCTCGCAGCCCGATTCATAACTATTACACTACCAGAGCTCTCTAAATACCAACAGAGAGGAAAGAGTCTTCAAATCAAGTATCAATGATATCTACTCTGTCCACAAGGTACATAGGAACAGGCAACTTAGACATTGGCTACCTAAAATGAGGGGGCAATAAAGGCACGAAGTGACTGGCTTACAAGGTTTCAAGAAGGAGCTTAGTTTAAG
>NW_006421123.1:0-1572 GCF_000296735.1 Chrysochloris asiatica | reverse complement strand
TAAAAAAAAAAAAAAAGACCAAATACTGTCATGGATGTAACTGTAATTGAACTTCTGATCTCACATTTTCTTTAAGTGAACATCTTGGCCTCAACAAGCTTTTGACTCCCTGAGTACAAAAAGCATTGTGCACAAATCAGCAACTCAAGAAGCTGATCTTTCCATCCGTTTTTTTCTGTTTATTGTTTTGTTTTTTAAAGTTTTTATTGTGAACTGAGTGATGGTTCACATGGGAGAACATTGGTTTTATACTTATCATTTCATTGCAATGATTACAATCTCCTTAATGCATACTCATTCAACAGTATTTGCTTCTACTCCACTTTTTTGTTTTGTTTTATTTTGTTTTGTTTGGGGATGTACACAAAAACAATAAGGAATATATAATCATTTAAACAACCAAAGGGAACATTCTGCAAGCCTGTCTCCTGGCCACTAGCACCTGGGCACCAGCACACAGCCTTTCTCTTTCCATGAGTCTAGAGTCCTCAGCTTCTCTATTTCTCCATGTCCTCAACTCTGCCTCCATCTCTGTCTGGTGTCACTGCTTCTCTGTATAGACTCCCACAATCTACTTGTGCTCTTCTCCCTTGATGGACCAAGGTTCCTCTGTTACTGGACTGTAAGATTAACTACTCTCCCCTTTTTTGCTACAGAACTTCTACCTTGTCAGTTTTGACAATCATAATTAGTCATGATAACAATTACTCACTATTGAATCATTAAGAATCTTATCCCATCTTCTTTTACCAGACCCATCTAGACAAGATGAAAACTAGTCAGTGGAGATTCTACATTCCCCGCACTCTCTGAAACTAAACTACCTCTTGAAAAGTTGCAAACCAGTCACTTTATATTCATCAGTTTTTTAAGCAACCTTGAAGCTAATGAAGACAATTTTGTGGAACAAATTGTAACCGAGGATCAGTATTGGATGTACCAACACAATCCAAGGAGCAAGGTCCAATCAAAACAGTGGCATCTGACAGGATCTCCAGGGCTTGTTCATTTCAAAGCAGAGGTCAGCTCAAATGGCTATGGACTAGAACAAGCAAGTTGCTCACCCAGGAGACATCAAGGCAAGTAAGTGGTCAGGTCCTCTCAGGGCAAGTCCCCTTCCAAGACTCAATGTGAATACACAGGCAGACATGTGCTCTGACTGGTGACCACGTTCATCACCAAAAAGGGGAAGTAAGGTAAAAACAGCAATGAAGCTGCAAGCTAAGCCCTACAACATTCAATAGACTCCTGTGAACCCAGATGGAGACCTGGTTGGCCAGGAGTGTGGCAAGACCTGGTTGGCCAGAGTCAGTGACATTAGCCACAGAGGACTAGAGTGGAGAGTGAAACATCTAGCTGATAAGAAGAGAGGGCATATGCATAAGAACTTCCACACTTGCAGATAATACCCACTTGACCTGGCTTCAATGACTGGATGATCAGAACTCAACTAGAAGAGGAAAGAAGAAGAAAAAAAAAGAGTAATCTGATACAATTTGATGAACTTGACCTACACCTATGGATGCAGTAGCTCAAAAGAGGGAACAAATATTTACAGTGAAGATCATTCCC
>NW_006421122.1:0-2538 GCF_000296735.1 Chrysochloris asiatica | reverse complement strand
TAACCATGGCGATGAAATGATATACGATAGGATGAATGTAAAACTAATGTTCTCCCATGTAAACGATCACATAATTCACAATAAAATGTTAAAAAAAAAAAAAAAACCTTCACCAGAAGGGTATAAAGGGAACCCACAGAATGGGAAAAATCTTTTGCAATGACACATCAGACAAAGTACTGATTTCTAAAATATATAGGGCACTACAACACCTCTACAAGAAAAAGGCAAATAACCCAATTAAAAAATGGGCGCCGGACATGAACAGACACTTCACCAAGGAGGAGACCTAGGCAGTCAACAAACATGAAGAAATGTTCGTGATCACTAGCCATTAGAGAGATGCAAATCAAAACAACGAGATATCATCTCACACCAGCAGTAACAGCAAAGATCAAAAAAGTAGAGAACAATAAATGCTGGTGGGGATGTGGAGACACTGGGACGCTCCTGCAATGCTGGTGGGATTGCAAAATTATCCAACCTCTGTGGAAAGCAATATGGTGCTTCCTCAGAAGTTTGGAAATAGAAATACCCACACTTATCTGCAAGTGTGGGTATTCTTGTGTATATGCCCTCTCTTATCTGCTGGATGCTTCCCTGTCCAC
The DNA here is from genome assembly GCF_000296735.1 of Chrysochloris asiatica. NCBI lineage: Eukaryota > Metazoa > Chordata > Mammalia > Afrosoricida > Chrysochloridae > Chrysochloris > Chrysochloris asiatica. The sequence continues at coordinate 1,930 of NW_006421122.1, read as the reverse complement.
TAGTCATCTATGGCTATGTCACTGGCTCTGGGCCGAAGAGTCCCTAGGTCTTGCCACACTGCTGACCAACCAGGTCTCCACCTGGGTTCACAGGAGTCTGTTGAACGTTGTAGGGCTTAGCTTGCAGCTTCATTGCTATTTTTCCCTCAGTTCCCCTTATCTGTGACGAAAATGGTCACCAATCAGAGTGAGTATTCCCACTTAGTCCTAGTCTTGGAAGGGGGGTTGCTCTGAGGGGACCTAACCACTTGCCTTGATGTCTCCTGGGCGAGCAACTTGCTGGTTCTTGTAGTAATCAGTCAGTCTGCCTGTATTGTTTTGTATTTTTCCTGTCAGTCTTTCTTTCATGAAATATCTTCTGTTCTTCTAGCCGCTCCAGGCTGGTCTGCCCGTCTTTTCAAGTAGAAATTTCCCACTTCTGAAGATTCTGTATGCTGTTCAGGATTCCACCTATAGTCTTATGTAATGCAGAGGCTCTGCAGGAAGCCTCCTTCACTGGGTAAATTGTAGCTCCATTTTAGGTATTCCAATCAATTTTTGATAGAAGACGGACTTACAATCTTTCTATGGTGATATTTCTGGCTATTCCTTTCTCTCCCCTTCCGACGTCTATTTTATAATGTAATGTAAGGAAAACCAATATTCAAAAGACAGCCAAGCATCTTAACATTATTTCCCCCCTTTTGCCCATTCCAACCATGTCCCAATCACTGTATCCCAGAGCCCCACCGTTCCATGGTTGTGCATACATCATTCCTCACCTCCGTCCCACTTAGCCCATGGAAACCTGCCCAACTGTTCTCCCATCTGCCCTGTTCTTCCATTCCACTCTCCCTTCTTGTATATTGCCCCCCTCCCCAGCACCTAAACTATTCTATGTCTCTTCCCTGCGCTGTGTTTCACCTTCCTGTCCGTCCCCTCACCCCACCCCCCACATCCCAGCAATCCGAAAAGAATCTCTCGCCCTCCCCCCCTTTAGTACGGGTTCATTTAGTTAATCTTTTACAGTAGTGGTCCTATGCAGTATTTCCCCTTTTGTGACTGACTAATTTCACTCAACATAATGTCCTCAAGGTTCGTCCATGTTATGTGGTGGCTTGCCGCTTCCTTGTTATTCTTCAAGGTAGCATAATATTCCATGGTGTGTATGTACCATAGTTTGTTTATCCATTCTTCAGTTGATGGGCACTTTGGCTGTCTCCATCTTTTTGCTATTGTAAATAGTGCTGCTATGAACATTGGTGTGCATGTATCTTATCGTGTTGTGACTCATTTTTCTTGTGAGTAAATACCAAATAGAGGAATTGCTGGATCATAAGGCATTTCTATTTTCAACCTTCTGAGGAAACGCCATATTGCTTTTCAGAGAGGTTGGACATTTTGCAATCCCACCAGCAATGCAGGAGTGTTCCAGTCTCTCCACATCCCCGACAGCATTTATTGTCCTCTACATTTTTGATCATTGTTGTTATTGCTATTGTGAGATGATATCTCATTGCTGTTTTGATTTGCATCTCTCTAGTTATCGTGAACATTTCTTCATATGTTTGTTGGCTGCCTAGATCTCCTCCTTGGTGAAGTGTCTCTTCATGTCCTGTGCTCATTTTTTTAATTGGATTACTTGCCTTTATCCTATATATTTTAGCAATGAATCCCTTGTCTGATATGTCTGTCGTTGCAAAAGATTTTTTCCAATTCTGTGGGTTCCCTTTTTACTCTTCCAGTGAAGTCTTTTGATGCACATAAGATTTTAATTGTTAGTATATCCCACTCATCTATTTTGTCTACTTTTGTTTGTGTAGTTTTAAAAATGTTTGGTATTCTGTGAATTAGCACCCTCACATTTGTCCCTAGTTTTTCATTGATGGCCTTCATAATTCTGGGATTCACATTTAGGTCCTTAATCCATGTTGAGTTGGTTTTTGTATAA
>NW_006421121.1:1628-2719 GCF_000296735.1 Chrysochloris asiatica | reverse complement strand
GGAGGTGTGGTAGAAACCTGCTTCAGATTATGATCCTGTCATGGGGACTGAGCTTTGAGTGGGTCCCCTGTTCACAGGAGAAGAGTGTCAGTGGATAGAGAGGCCCTTTTTGAATGCTGAGACCCAGGCAACTTGGTTCCTACAAAGCTGAAGGTCTGGGTAGACCAGTGAGAGTGGGCAAGAGGCAGTGTCCTGATCTGCAGATACAGAGCCACCCCAGCCTGATGATCAGGGGAACCCCATTCTCTATACGGGGAGCAATCCAGCTGTTCCACTGGAATAGCCCTGGTGATGATCAGGAGGCCCCTCAAGACTTCATTGTGGAGCAGCTACGAGGTTGTAAATGCCGCCTCAGAGGGCTCTTGCTTTGTGTCAGGAAGGACTAATAAAAGGGTTGCACCCAGGGCTGTGGACCAGAAGCCTCCACTGGCTGTAAATCTGAGCATCACCTAGGTGTACACCATGGAGATCCATGCGGATGGTCAGGAGATACCTCAGTCTATAGGTCATTGAACGTCGGAGACTTGGCTGGAATTCTGGTACCTGGATCAAACCAGGAAAAGGGTGGTCCTGGATTACTTCCAGCTCCAGTGTTCGTGTTGGCTTTGGAGCTGGAATGGGGTTAACAAAGGAGACCATGAGCTTTTCATCACCATAGTTCAATACCTGCCAACCATCCATCTCCATGAAGTATCCTCCAAAGATTTCAACAGCATGTGGCACTGTAGGATAAGCACTCGACCACAGAGACAGATAGAAACAGATTGTCGATGATTTGTACTTACTAGGTGCTCCTAGAATTCCTTATACAGGTTTGTATGAGCATGAATTGACTCGATGGCATTTAATATCAACAAGAACACTTCCCATAGAACACTCCACCAGTAGTGCAGGATGAGGTGACCTGAACTCATGCCCAATGCCTGCTATGGGGTCCTCCCCAGTTACTGGTGCCCATACCTCTCTCACAAGCTCACATGCAGGTCAGTGTGCTATTCTCACCTCCGTGCTGTCCCTCGGTGTACTTCAGGCCTCTAAGCTGAGATACAAGATTGACGACATGCTTCCACATCTCCGAACTCGGCTGGTTG
>NW_006421121.1:0-437 GCF_000296735.1 Chrysochloris asiatica | reverse complement strand
GAGATCTACGTGTGAGCACCTGGGGTCATTCCAGCCTCAGAAGGACACAATTCTTCACAGGTTCTACAGCCTTCTAAAAACACAGACAACCCTACTTGTCCTCCCAGACTTGACTCACTCTTTAAGAGGATCTTCAGGTCTGAAGACCTCAGCTGTCCCAGGACAGTCATGTCTGTAACTAAAGTAGACAAAAGCATGTCACTCAAATTCACGCCCCGCTTCACCTGCTTAAGAAGGCTGGTATTCCTGTCTGAGATGTGACTAGAATGGAGGACAGGAAGGAGGGATTTCCTGTCTCTTACTAAACTGAATTATGCACAGACAATGACGGGTGGTCAGTCAAAGAGGAATCAAGACCTTGAGAACCACCTCCTCGCTATTAACTGGGCTTCAGAGCATTCACAAGTTTGTGTTCTTCACCAGGTGGTGGGAGGACT
>NW_006421120.1:3094-3542 GCF_000296735.1 Chrysochloris asiatica | reverse complement strand
AGGGCTGTTAGGGCTTTAGGGCTACAGATAGGGCTAGGGCTGTTAGGGCTTTTGGGCTAGGGCTAGGTCTGTTAGGGATTTAGGGCTAGGGATAGGGCTGTTAAGGCATTAGGGCTAGGGCTAGGGCTACAGCTGTTAGCGCTTTAGTGATAGGGCTAGGTCTAACCTGTTATGGCTTTAGTGCCAGGGCTAGGGCTAGGGCTGATAGGGCTTTAGAGCTAGAATTAGGGATAGGCCTTATAGGGCTTTCGGGCTAGGGTTAGGGCTTTTAGGGCTTTAGGGCTAAAACCAGGGCTGAGGGTTTAGGCTAGTTTTAGGGCTAGGCCGAGGTCTAGGGCTGTTAGGGCTTTAGGGAAAGGCTAGGTTTGATAGGGTTTAGGGCTCGTGCTAGGGCTGTTAGGGCTTTAGGCCTAGGCCTGTTAGGGCTTTAGGGCTAGGGCTAGGGCTA
>NW_006421120.1:0-600 GCF_000296735.1 Chrysochloris asiatica | reverse complement strand
AGGGCTGTTAGGGCTATAGGGCTAGGGCTAGGGCTGATAGGGCTTTAGGGCTAGGGTTAGGGCTACGGCTTATAGGGCTTTAGGGCTAGGGTTAGGGCTAGATCTGTTAGGGCTTTACGGCTAGTGCTAAGTCTAGGGCTGTTACGGCCTTAGGACTAAGGCCAATGCTAGGACTTTAGGGCTACGTTTAGGGCTAGGGCTAGGGCTAGGGCTTTAGGGCTAGGGCTTTAGGGCTAGGGCTAGTGTTGTTAGGGTTTTAGGGCTAGGGCAACGTCTGATAGGGCTTTAGGGCTAAGGCCAGGGCTAGGGGTTTACAGCTCGGTTTAGGGCTTGGGCTAGTGCTAGGGCATTAGCGCAAGGGCTTTAGGTCCAGGATAAGGGCTGTTAGGCCATTAGGGCTAGGGCTAGGGCTCTTAGGGCTTTAGGGCTAGGGCTAGAGCTCTTACGGCTTTAGGGCTAGGTCTAGGGCTGTTAGGACCTTAGGGCTAGGTCTAGAGCTTGGGCTTTAGAGCTAGGTCTAGGGCTGGAGCATTAGGGCAAGGGCTTTAGGGCTAGGGCTAGGGCTGTTAGGCCATTAGGACTAGGGCTAGAGCTAGGGCT
>NW_006421119.1:2618-3574 GCF_000296735.1 Chrysochloris asiatica | reverse complement strand
TACCACAAGAGTCTTATCCCCATTTCCTTTTGTCAACCCAGTCACAACAGATTGGAAATCGTTCAGTGGAGGTTCTGTGTACCCCTGCCCAGTTTGGAACAAGGATCCCCCTTGAAAGTCTGTAAGCCAATCACTTCTTGCCTTCATAGCCCCCCCACTCCCCCCGCCATTTGGGGTCTGGGCAATTTTCAGCTCCCCTCAAGGTATTCCAATCAGTTAGAGGCTGAAAACAGGCTTAGATGTTCTATGTTGTTATGTTTCTGGCTACCCACCCCCAAATGTCTATTTCACAATGGTATGCAAGGGAAACCAAGATTCAAAAGACAGCCAACCACACTAGCATTATTCACTGTTTATCCCCTTTCTGGCTATGCCTCTTTCGCTGTATCCTGAAGCCCTGTTATTCCAAGGTTGTGCATACATCGTTATTTACCTCTGTCCCATCTAGACGATTCGAACCTGCCCAACTATTCTCCCATCCACCGTGTTCTTTTTCCTTCCACCTTCTTGTGTATTGCTGCCCACTCCCAATACCCAGGCTCTCCTATGTCTGTTTCCTACTTTGTGCTCTTTCTTCCCCTCCTTCCCTCCCCTCCTTTCATCCCAAACATCCCGGTGTTCAGCAATTATATATATGTTGTTGTTGAGTACTGTGGAGTTGGTTCCGACTCATAGTGACCCTGCACAGGGTTTCCGAGGCTATAAATCTTTATGGGAGCAGAATGCCTCATCTTTCTCCCACAGAACTGCTGGTAGTTTCGAACTGCTGAACTTGCAGTTTACAGCCCAATTCGTAACCACTACATTACCAGAACTCCTTAATTATAGATATAGATTTATTTTTTTTTTTTCCCTTTTGGATGGGTTCTTTTTCTCAGTCCTTTACAATAATGGTCTTATGCAGTATTTCTCCTTTTGTGACTGACTAATTTCACTCAGCATAATGTCCTCAAGGT
>NW_006421119.1:0-608 GCF_000296735.1 Chrysochloris asiatica | reverse complement strand
AGGAGTGGTGACAAAGGGCACCCTTGTCTGGATCCTGTTCGCAGAGGGAAGGCTTTCAGTTTCTCTCAATTGAGAGTGATGTATGCTGTTGGTTTTGTATACATGTTCTTGATTATGGTGAGAAATTTCCCTTCAATTCCTATATTGTTGAGTGTTTTTTTCAGGAATGGATGTTGGATTTTGTCAAATGCTTTTTCTGCATCATTCGATATGATCATGTGGTTCTTTTCCTTTTTCTTATTTTTATGGTAGATTATGTTCATTGTTTTTTATAATGTTGAACCATCCTTGAATCCCTTTTATGAAAGTGACTTGGTCACAGTGTAATATTTTTTTGATGTGCAGCTGGATTCTGTTGGCTAGGATTTTGTTGAGAATTTTTGCGTCTGTGTTCATGAAAGATATCGGTCTATTATTGTTGTTATCAGGTGCCATCCAGTCGGAACAGACCCATAGCGACCCCATGCACAGCAGAACGAAACAATGTCCGATCCTGGGCCAACCTCACTACCGCTGCCACACTTGACGACACCAATGATGCCACCTGGCTGATCCATCTCGTTGGGGGTCTTCCTCTTTTTCTCTGACCCTCCACCTTACCCAGCATG
>NW_006421118.1:2223-2739 GCF_000296735.1 Chrysochloris asiatica | reverse complement strand
GGTATTTACCCACAAGAAAAACGAGCCACAACACGAGAAGTTATATGCACACCAATGTTTATAGCAGCATTATTTACAATAGCATAAAGATGGAGACAGCCAACGTGCCCATCAACTGAAGAATGGATAAACAAACTGTGGTACATACACACAGTGGAGTATTATGAGGAAGCAGCAAGCCACCGCATAACATGGATGAACCTTGAGGACATTATGCTGAGGGAAATTAGTCAGTCACAAAAAGAGAAATATTGCATAGGACCACTACTGTAAAAGACTAATAAAAAGTAACCATAGTAAGGCGGAGTAGGGGGAAGTCTTTGTTGGTTGCTGGGAAGTTGGTGATGGGTGCGGGGAGAGGGAGAGGGTGGAGCACAGGGTGGGTATTTGACACAGGAGAGTGTGGGTGCTGGGGAAGTGTCAATATACAGGGAGGGAGAGGGAAGTGGAGGAACGGGGCAGATGGGAGAACAATTGGGCATGTTTGAATGGGCTAAGTGGGACAGAGATAAAGGA
>NW_006421118.1:0-1463 GCF_000296735.1 Chrysochloris asiatica | reverse complement strand
TGGAGCTACTGACTGATGGGAAGAGAGGGCATGTGCACAAGAACGCCCACACTTGCAGATGGTACCCACGTGACCTGGCCCAGATGACTGGATGATCAGAGCTCAACCAGAAGAAGAAAGAAGAGGAAAAAAAAGAGTGTTCTGATACAGATTGATGAATTTGACCTACACCTATGTATGCAGTGACTCAAAAGAGGGAACAAATCCTTACAGCAAGAAACATTCTCACCCCCTCCACACACAGAGTAGACAGAGATAGGCAACTTGGACATTGGATACCCAAATGGGGCCGGGGGGCGGGGTGGGGGGGACTACAAAGGCAAGAAGTGACTGGCTTACAAGCTTTCAAGAGTGAACCTGGAGCTAGGGGGCATGGAGGAAGGCAGAATCTCCAATGAGTACTATCCAATCTGTCTAGGTGAAGCTGATGAAATGATATGCAGATAGGTCACTTGTGATACTGTAGTGAATAATTGTTATCAGGTCTGATTGTGAGGGTTGGAAATGTAAAGGTAGACATTTTGTAGCAAGGAAGGGAGTGATTAATTCTACAGTCTAGGATCGGCGGTCTCTAGGACCATCAACGGAGAAGAGTCGAGAGCGGGACCCTACCCAGAGAAGCAGCGATGCCCAAGATAGAGGCAGAGACGATGACGTGGAGTAATGAAGTGTCTGGGGACTTTGGATCCAGAGAGGGAGAGGGACTGTGTGCTGAAGACTGGGGGTGGGGTGTGGAGGAAAGTGTAGGGGATGGGTTTGTAGGGTATACCCTTCCTATACAGGGTCGCTATGGGTCGGAACCGACTCGACGGCACTTAACAACAACAACAACAACCCTTTGGTAGGTTGATGATGCATGGAGGGGATTGGAACCATGGCAAGGAAACAATATACGATGGAATGAATGTAAAACTAAAGTTCTCTCATGTAAACTATGATATAATTCACAATAAAACATTAAAAAAAATTCAGTCATATCATGAGTATCCTAGGCTGGGTTATCTTTAGAAACAAAGTCAGGGAAGCATTCTATATAACGCTTGAAGCTGTTGTTATTAGGTGTCATTGACTCGGCTATGACTCATAGTGACCAGACACAACAGACGATAAAACTGCCTGGTCCTACACCGATGTCACTTGAGCCCACTGCTGCTGCCACTGTGCCAATCCATCCATTGGGCGTCTTCTTATTTCTCAATGATCCTTTTCCAAGCATAATCTGCTTTTCAGGTACTGCTCCCTCCTAGTAATGAGAGACAAAGTCTCACCATCCTATCTTCTAAGGAGCATGATTGTTTCCAACACAGATTTGTATATACATCTGGCAGCACATGGTGCTTTCTAAATAGTCTCCTCAAAAACCATAACTCAAATTCAACAGTTCTACAGTCGTGCTGTGGTGGTCTGAGTTGCTGTGATTCTGAGGGCTATGCCACCGGTGTTTTAAATAACCAGCAGGGTCA
>NW_006421117.1:1991-2528 GCF_000296735.1 Chrysochloris asiatica | reverse complement strand
CATATACAGAGAGCTAGCTACATGGAAGAGTAATGCAACATTTCCATATACAGAGTTCTAGCTACAAGGTAAATGAGTCCAACATGTCTATATACAGAGAGCTAGCTACATGGCAATGTAGTGCAATATTTCAATATACAGAGTTCTAGCTACAAGGCAGATGAGTCCATCTTGTCTATATAAAGGGAGCTAGCGACACGACAGGGTAGTACAACATTTCCATATACAGATCTAGCTACATGGCAGATGTGTCAAACGTGTCCATATACTGAGAGCTAAATACATGGCAGATCATTTCAACATATCCATGTACAGAGAGCTAGCTACATGGCAGACACATCCAAAAGGTCCATACACAGGGAACTAGCTACATGGCAGGGTAGTGCAACATTTTCATATACAGAGTTCTACCTACAAGGTAGATGAGTCAAACTTGGGTATATACAGAGAGCTAGCTACATGGCAGGGTAGTGCAACATTTCCATATACAGAATTCTTGTTGCATGCAGAGGTGTCCAACATGTCCATATACTGAGA
>NW_006421117.1:0-656 GCF_000296735.1 Chrysochloris asiatica | reverse complement strand
GTCCATATACAGAGAGCAGGATACAATGCAGGGTAGTGCAACATTTCCATTTACAGGGTTCGAGCTACAAGGCAGATGAGTCAAACTTTTATATATACAGAGAGCTAGCTACATGGCAGGGTAGTGCAACATTTCCATATACACAGTTCTAGTTGCATACAGATGTGTCCAACATGTCTATGTACTGAGAGCTAGCTACATGGCAGATCAGTCCAAATTATCCATGCACAGAGATCTAGCAACATGTCAGACGATTCAAACTGTCCATATAAAGAGAGCAAGCTACATGGTAGAGTAGTGCATCATTTCCATATACAGAGTTTAGAGAAGTAGCTACATGACAGAAAAGTCCAATATGTTCATATACACAGATCTACCTACTTGGCAGATCAGTCCAACATATCCATGTACAGAGAGGTAGTTACATGTCAGCTGAGTCCAAAATGTCCATATACAGTGAGCTAGCTACATGGCAGGGTAGTGCAACATTTCCATATACAGAGTTCTAGCTACATTGCAGATGTGTCAAAAGTGTCCATATACAAAGGGTTAGCTACATGTCAGGGTTGTGCATCATATCCATATACAGACTTCTAGCTACAAGACAGATTAGTCCAACGTGTCTATATACAGAGAGCTAGCTACATGGCAGAGTA
>NW_006421116.1:1929-2612 GCF_000296735.1 Chrysochloris asiatica | reverse complement strand
GATTGATGTCAGCTGAGCTTCCAGACTAAGGGAAACTAGCAAGAAGGACACGTGAACTACTTAAGGTTTAGCCAATGAAAACCTTATGAATATCAATGAGATACTGCCAGACAGCACCAGAATATTGAATACTGAAACATGATGAGTAGCTCCAGAGAATTGCTAAGTATAGAGGAGGAAGATGAGCCCTCAGGTTGGAAGACATTCAGAATACTACAGGAGAGAGCTGCCTCCTCAAAGTAGAAATGACCATGATGACGTGAATGAAATAAAACTTCAGTACCTTCATTTGTTGACTGCACATAAAACAAAGAGGAGAAACAGCTGTAAACATCCCTTAATAATCAGAACATGGGATGTACAAAGTATAAGTCTAAGAAAATTGGAATTTATCAAAAACAAAATGGAGCACATCAAGATCTATATCCTAGGCATTGTTGAGCTGAAATTGACTGGTATTACTCTTACAATCATGTGGTTTACTATGCTAAAAATTACAAATTGAAGACGAATGGTGTTACAGTAATCATAAAAAGAACACTTCAAAACCACCAGCTGCACCTGAAAAGCCTTATACAAGATCACTAAGAGTCAGAACTGATTGGATGGCACTTAACAAGAACAACTGCATGTGGCCAATGATCACCATGTTATCTCAGTTTTTGACAAAAGTCACCAGAAAA
>NW_006421116.1:0-529 GCF_000296735.1 Chrysochloris asiatica | reverse complement strand
CTTCTAAGGAGCATTCTGTTTGAAATCCTTCCAGGACAGATTTGTTTGGTCTTCTGGCGTCCATGCTATTCTTTGCCAAAACTATAATTCAAATGCATTAATTCTTCTCCAGTCTTCCTTGTCCACCACCTAATTTTCACATGCATATGGCGTGATTGAAAATATCATGATTTGGATCAGGTGACCTGAGTCCTCAACGTGTAATCTTTGCATAGGAAGTAGATGACAACATATGATTCTGAATCTGATCCTTTTGTTACAAAAGATGTTTTAGGACAATTGGTAAATCTTGAAATGTATTTTAGGATTGTTGTTCTTGTTGTTGTTATGTGCCATGGAGTCGATTCTGACTCATAGCAACCCTGTACAGGGTTTCCGAGGCTGTAAATCTTCACGGGAGCAGAAAGCCTCATCTTTCTCCTGTGGAAGAGCTAGTAGTTTCAAACTGCTGACCTTGTGGCTCGCAGCCCAATTCGTAACCACTACACTACCAGAGCTCCTTGGGTAAAGTAATATATTGATGGTGAAT
>NW_006421115.1:1074-2706 GCF_000296735.1 Chrysochloris asiatica | reverse complement strand
CCTCTTTAAAAGGTTTCTGGGATTTGGGGCTGATCAACATCACATACTGCTGTCTTTGAAGGCCTTGCTCATTACTGAAGGGTTATGCCCACACAGTAGACTGTCTGTGTTTCACCAGTACAAGGGAGTCACATATATTTTTGAGATGCCTCATTAGACATCTAGAAGTAAAATATTACCTTCAGAAGTGCAATTTCTGCTTTCTGACTTTTCCCATATTTCTCCTTTTTGGCTCTGAGAAAAATACTTCTCATCTATGTTTTGGGACTTTTGGAAATCTAGAGTTTTCCAAACTCAAGACAAGAAAGAGATTAGGGAGGTTTATGGAATGTCTATAAAATATGCAAATAATGTAAGATGTAACGGCTGCTATGCCATTCTAGTTTTCCTGATTACGTTCTTAAAAGGACTCCCTTGTCAAAATATGTGATTTTATCCAAAGAATTGGCATGTTCCTTTCTTGTGAAAGTATAGCTTTATTTTCAAAAATTTGAAAAGCACAGGAAATGATCAAAATGAAAATATCTATTTCCATTTCTGGAGGATAACTATTCTTGACACTTAGGTGTTAGTCACATTTTCTTAATTCCATGGATTCTGGACAAGTTAAATCTGAATGGTCTCCTTGTAATAGGGAGAGCTCTGAAGGTATGTGCAGTGGGGTTTGTGGAATCTTAGTTCAGCCTTACTTTGAATTGATGATTTCTTCTTTGAAGAAATGGTAAGAAACACTTACCATTTGGTATAGAGAAGGTCATCATACCTGGTACATCAGAGGTTCGGTGAGAAAAAAGAAGATTCTCAATGAGATGAACTGACATAGTGACTGCACCAATGGACTCAAACTAACAGCAGTTCTCAAGATGGTGCAGGACCAAGCGATGTTTAATTCTGTCACTCATAGGGTTGCTATAGGAACTGACTCAAAGGCACCTAACAACTACAACTACCACCACCATTTACTAATCTTGATTTACCAGACAGAACAGATAAACAAACAACAACAAAAAAATCTGGGTTGCTAAATCAGGTAAGCAAAGAGTAAGGATGAGTATGGAGGTATCAAAGCAGATATGTGTCATGTGGGCCTGTGTATTTGAGAATTAGAATGTGTAATAAGTGCACCACAGCTATCAACACAAGAGGGAAAGCAGTGCTAGAAATACAGAGGCGAAAGTGCAGCTATGAAAGTTACAGATGTGTAGGAGTCATCAGTGATGTCAAAGAAAAATAGGTCAGTTACAGGTCAAGGACTAATTAGTGAATATTTAGAAAGATTTCGTAATTGCTCGTCATGTTGTTGTTGTTGCTAGGTGTCATGGAGTTGGTACCGACCCATAATGACCCTATGCAGAGCAGAACGAAACACTGCCCGATCCTGGGACAACCTCACTACTGTTGCCACGCTTGAGTCCACTGAAGCTATCACTTGGCCAGTCTATCTCGTTGGGGGTCTTCCTCTTTTTCTCTGACTCTCTACCTTACCAAACATGATATCCTTCTCCAGTGACTGGTCCTTACTGACATTATGTCCAAAGTATAAGACATGAAGTTTGGCCATGTTGGCCTCCAAGGAACACTCTGGCTGCACTTTTTCCAACACAGATCTGTTGGTTCTTTTGGCACTTTCAA
>NW_006421115.1:0-454 GCF_000296735.1 Chrysochloris asiatica | reverse complement strand
AGTGTTCCAGAATACTCATACTTCGTAATGTTGTCCATAGCTTGTAATGATGCACACAATCGAAGGCCTTTGTTTTGAGTAGTCAATAAAGCACAGGTAAACATCTTTCTGATATTCTCTGCTTTCAGCCAAGATTCATCGGACATCAGCAATGATATTTCTCATTCTACGGCCTCTTCTGATCCAGCTTGAACCTCTGGAAGTTCTCTGTCAATGTATGCTTGTAGCCGTTTCTGTATTACCTTTACTCTCATGGGATATCGAAGATATTGTCTGATGATTTCTGCATTATGTTGGGTCACCTCTCTTTAGAATGGGCACAAATATGGATCTCTTGCAATCACTTGGTCAGATAGTTTTCTTCCAAATTTCTTAGCAGAGATGAGTGAGTGCCTCCTGAGCTGCCTCACTTTCTTGAAAGATTTCAATTTTTATTCCATCAATTCCTGGTGCC
>NW_006421114.1:2384-3505 GCF_000296735.1 Chrysochloris asiatica | reverse complement strand
GTACTGACTCAATAACACCTAGCAACAACAACAACAAATGTTCAGAAAGTAATGATGGCTGCTTCCTTCTGCTTTGTTAATCTGCCATAAATTTCACTTTTGGCTAATTTGAACTAAGAATTTTCACGAAACCTCCTGATTTACAAAATACTTTTTAATAATTTTTGTTAAATGCAGTCAAGTTGATTCTTACTCATAGTGACCCTGTATAGAGTTTCTGAGGCTGTAAATATGGGAGCAGACAGTCTCATGTTTTCACCAAGGAGAAGCTGATGGACTGAAATCACTGACCTTGTGGTTAGCAGTCCAGTGTCCATCTTACAGAGTCATAGAGCTAAATATAAATACATATATAGGTGTATACAAAAATATATACATACATATATAATGTTGTTCCAGGTCCCTGTGTTTAACAATCCACAGATCTAAGTGCCATACATAAAATGTCATATAATGTATGCAATATCATCATGTATACTTAATCATCTCTAGATAACTTACAAAACTTAATTCAATGTGCATGCTATGTAAATAGCACTTTACCTTCTATCTTCTCTGTGAGAGGTTGCTTGGGCAATTTAGTTGTTTTTTTATGTTTTTCACAGAAACCAAACGTGCACACAGTAAAAATAATGAACTGAAGAGATGCAAGAACAACGCTCAAACAAAAAGTGAAGGAGAGAGACTGAGGATCTATAAACTAAAAGGGAGGCTACAGAAGGGTGTGGAGTCCTGCTCTGGCGCTGTGGGTTAATGCGCTGCACTGAAAAGTTAGTTTGAACTGCAAGGTGGGTGGTTCAAGCTCACAGGACACTCCTTAGAAACCCTATATAGAATTGCTCTGGGTCACAACCAACTTGATGGCATTTAACAACAACAACGTAGCAGGGTGTGCCTACACATCAATTCATCCTCTTGGATTGAGCATGGAGCTTTCCCTGAAGCAAATTCAAGTATTACTTATGGGATTTTATTTTTTCAAAATATTTCCAATCAGTAATTCTTTGAATTTTCAGATGTTGAATCTGAGAATATTGAAGACTGACTGCATGTGTTTGTGTCTGTGTGTGTGCATGCAAATATATGGAGTCCTGGTGTGGCACTGTAGGATAAGAACTCAA
>NW_006421114.1:0-514 GCF_000296735.1 Chrysochloris asiatica | reverse complement strand
ACAATGTTTTTCTCCAGGACTCGCTCTTCCTGACAGCATGTGCAAAGTATGAGAGATGTGTCTCGTCATTCTTATGTCTAAGTAGTTTTCTGATACATAGATTTGTTCATTCTTCTGGCAGTCCGTGCTATTTTCAGTATTCTTTGCCAACACCATAATTTGAATCTATATATTCTTCTGTGATCGTCTTCATTCATTGTCCAACTTTCACATGGGTATGAGGCAATTGAAAATACCATGACTTGGATCAGGTGCACCTTACTACTCTTCAAAGGGACATCTTTCCTCTTGAACACTTTAAAGAGGTTTTTTGCTGCAGATATTGCTAAGGCAATATGTCATTTGATTTATTTACTGCTGTTTCCTTGAACACTGCTATGGTAAATGATATAAAATATACCTGTTTCTATTGTGTGCCATAAAGTCAGTTCTAACTCATAGCAACCCATATAGGATTTGAATAGCTGACCTTGTGATGGGCAGTCCAATGTTTATCCTACAGCGTCACAACAAG
>NW_006421113.1:1372-2497 GCF_000296735.1 Chrysochloris asiatica | reverse complement strand
ATTTAAAATGTAAGCCCTCAGATTGAACATTAAACAAGAGAGAAAAAGTGAAAGCCCACACCTAGAAATATATTGGTATATTGGCCAACTGCTCTTGGATGCTATATGTGTTGTTATTTTCATTTGGGTTCAAGTTTGGTTAATAACTATTATTGAATTATCTTCCAAATCAGTGATTATTTCCTCTGCTGTACCCAGTTGTGTGTAAACCCAATGAAATAATTTTCTGATATTGTATTTTTTTTTTATTTCTAGTATTTACATTTGACTCTTCTTTTAAGTAAAAATTACTTAAGTAAAAATTACTCTGCTGGAATTCCCTATTTATTCATGAATGTTTCTTGCTTTTTATATTCAGTCCTTTAATAGCTTAATAATAATGTTGTTAAGTGCCCTTGAGTTGATTCCAACCCATAGTGACCCTATATAGGGTTTTCAAGGAACAGCTGGTGGTTTTCAACTGCTGACCTTACAGTTAGCAGTCCAGGGCTCATCCTATAGTGCCACATTAGGATTTTAAATAATCATAGTTATTTAAAATATCCTGGCTAATTCCAACATCTGGACTACCACTGTGTCTGTTTTACTGACTGCTTTATCTCTTGGAAATGAGACTTTTTTTCTTGCTTATTTATGTGTCTCATAATTTCAAATTGAATCCCAAATATTATATGTAAAACAATAACAGAGACTGAAATAAGTTCTATTTATACCTATCAATGGTATAGGTATAAATCTGCCAGACTTGTAAGAGTACAGAGAGGGTTGGGTCAATATGGAACTGAGTTGGGCACACATTGTTACTATAGTTATCTTCCATGTACCACAAACTTCAAATTCCTTCTGCAATGGACTGCTGTTACCTTGCACTTAACTTCAGACATAAAGTGCTAGAGAATTTTTTTTCATGTTCCAGCACTATTTCAGCTTTTTTGTAGATCCTACATTCAAGGACTATAGAGAAAATTATGAACTATGGAAATTACATATGACTTAAATTTTTATTAAAATGTAATCCTACTAAAGTAATCTGGTAGCATAGTGGCTATGAATCGGGCTGCTAACCTCAGGGTCAGTAGTTTGAAACTACCAGCTGTTCCATGGGAGAAAGATGAGGCTTTCTGC
>NW_006421113.1:0-502 GCF_000296735.1 Chrysochloris asiatica | reverse complement strand
CATGGTCTGCATCAGATTCCCCCTTATTTATTGTTTGTTTAAGGGACGCTGCCTGTCTTAGGCGGTCAGTGCGAATTCCTCTGTCTTGATTGGGTTTTAAAACAAAGATCTAATGATTCTTTTTACCTCTAATAGCATCAAAAGGATACAAAATAAAATTTTGGTAACTAGTTTGACAGTTCCTCCAACTGTTAAGCATAGACCCAGCAATTCTAATTCTAGTTATATACACAAATGAAATGAAATCATATGTGGATATAAAAATGTGTACAGAAATATATGTAGCATTATTATTCATAGTAACAAAAAGTGGAAATATTTCAAATGTCCATCACTGATGAATAGACATACAAAATGTGGTATATCCAGCTTCTGTAAAGATGGCATATAAACACTTTTATATTTTCTTACCCCTGTAGTGTAGTGGTTACAAGTCAGGCTGCTAATCTCATGGTCAGCAGCTCGAAACTACCAGCAGTTTCACAGAAGAAAGATGAGACTT
>NW_006421112.1:2163-2823 GCF_000296735.1 Chrysochloris asiatica | reverse complement strand
GCTGGATGCTTCACTCTCCACTCTAGTCCTCTGTGGCTATGTCACTGACTCTGGGCCCAAGAGTCCCCAGGTCTTGCCACACTGCTGGTCAACCATGTCTCCACCAGGGTTCACAGGAGTCTATTGAGCATTATAGGGCTTAGCTCGCAGCTTCATTGCTGTTTTTCCCTAACTTCCCCTTATCGGTGACAAACATGGTCACCAATCAGAGCGTGTATTCCCATTGAGTCTTAGTCTTGGAAGGTGGTTTACTCTGAGGGGACCCGACCACTTGCCTTGATGTCTCCTAAGTGAGCAACTTGCTTTTTCTTGTAGTAATCTGTCAGTCTGCCTATATTGTTTTGTATTTTTCCTGTCAGTCTTTCTTTGAAGAAGTATTTCCTGTTCTTCTAGCCGTCCCATACTGGTCTACTTGTCCTTTCAAGTGGAAATTTCCCTCCTGTTAAGATTCTGGATGCTGTTCAGGATTCCACCCATGGTCTTATGTAATGCAGAGGCTCCACAGGAAGCCTCCTTCACTGGGCACATTGTAGCCCCATTTTAGGTATTCCAATCAGTTCTGCTACCGTAAAGATTTACAGCCTCGGAAACCCTGTACAGGGTCGCTATGGGTCGGAACCGACTCGATGGCACTTAACAACAACAACAATCAGTTATGGC
>NW_006421112.1:0-798 GCF_000296735.1 Chrysochloris asiatica | reverse complement strand
TCTAAAAATGTATCCATCTCTTGTAAATTTTCAAATTTGTTGGAGTACAACTCTTCATAGTATTCTGTTATTATCCTTTTGATTTCCTTTGGTTCTGTTGTGACATCGCCCATGGGGTTTCTAATGCGTGTTATTTGTGTCTTCTCCCTCTTTTCTTTTGTTAGGTTTGCCAATGGTTTGTCAATTTTGTTAATCCTTTCAAAGAAACAGCTTCTTGACCTGTTGATTCTTTCTATAGTTTTTCTGTTTTATATCTCATTTATTTCTGCTTTAATCTTTATTATTTCTTTTCTTTGGGTGGCTGTATGTTCCCTCTGTTTCTAATTGTTGTAGATGATGTGTTAATGTGTTAAATTTGGTTCTTTCTTCTTTTTGGATGTGTGCATTAATTGCAATAAATTGTCCTCTCAGCACCACTTTCGCCGTGTCCCAAAGATTTTGGTATATTGTGTTTTCGTTCTAATTTGTTTCTAGGAACTTTGTGAATTGACGTTTAATTCCTTCTACTACCCAGTTGCTTTTCAGCAGGATGTTATTCAATTTCCATGTATTTGACTTTATTTCCTTGGTCTTTCTATTGTTGATTTCTAATTTGATAGCATTGTGGTCTGAGAAGATGCTTTGTAGTATTTTGGTATTTGTAAATTCATAAAGATTTGTTTTGTTGCCTAAGACATGGTCTATTTTGGAGAATGTTCCACGTGCACTGGAAAAGAATGTGTATTGTGCTGTTGTTGGGTTGAATGCTCTGTACACATCTAAAAGGTCCAGTTGACTGATTGTGTTGTTTAGTTCTTC
>NW_006421111.1:0-2762 GCF_000296735.1 Chrysochloris asiatica | reverse complement strand
AAAGGAGCTCTGGTAGCACAGTGGTTATGAATAGGGCTGTGAACCACAAGGTCAGCAGTTCGAAACTACCAGCTGTTCCATGGGAGAAAGATGAGGTGTTCTGCTCCCATAAAGATTTACAGCCTCGGAAACCCTGTCCAGGGTCACTGTGAGTCGGAACTGACTCCATGGCACACAGCCACCACCACCACACATAGAAGAACATTGGTTTTACACTCATCGTTTGTTGCAATGCTTACAATCTCCTCTGTGCATCATCATTCAACAGTATTTGTTTCCATTCCCTCTGCTTTTGTTTGTTTGTTTTTGGGGAGTGGAGGGATATACAAAAAAACATTCGGGGCCATATAATCACTTAAACAATCAAAAGGCACATTCTGCAAGCCTGCCTCCTGGCCTCCAGCACACAGCCTTTCTCATACCACAAGTCTAGAGTCCTCAACTGCTCCCTCTTTCCATGTCCTCATCTCTGCCTCCATCTCTGGTGTCACTGCTTCTCTGGATAGGGTCCCACATTCTGCTCGTGCTCTTCTCTCTTGATGGTCCTAGGGTCCTCTGTTTCTGGACTATAAGATTAACTGCCTCCCTCTTTTGTTATAAAACTTTTATCTTTACACTTATGACAGTTACAATTGGTCATGATAGCAATTACTCACTATTGAGTCTGGGACTATACTAGACAGTGTTTTACTGCTCTTCATAAGGTTTTCAGGGGCTATGAAACGATTCCCTCAGGAGCAGACACCTATGTCTTCTTGCTAGTCTGTTTTTAGACTGGAAGCTCTGTAGAAATCTGTCCACTGTGGCTGCCCTTCCAGCATTTGAAACACCAGTGACAGAACTTACAGCATCACAGCAACATGCAAGTCCCCACAGCACTACTAACCACAGTGGTGGTTAGTCGCCATTTCTCTGTCAGTTTGTTGTACTGTGGTGGTTTGTATGTTGCTGTTGCTATGATGCTGAAGGTATGCCACCAGTATCTTAAATACTAGACTAAGAAGAAGGATAGGCAGCCTACTTCTGAGTGGTCTATCACTGAAAACACTATGAATAAGAGTGGACATTGTCTGATACAGTCCCAGAGGGTAAACCCTCAGGTTGCCAAACTCTCAAAATACAATCAGGGAAGAGCTTCTTCCTTCAGTTAGAGTTGATCTTATTGATATGGACAGAACAAAGATTTTGGAACCTTCATTTGCTATTGGGACATAAACCAAATGAGAAGAAAAGTCAGAATGGATGAAGTACGAATCTAGGAGAATTGGAAGCAGTCAAAAATGTTATGGAATACATAAAAATCAGTGTTCAAGTGGATATGAGTCTGGCTGCTAACCAAACACAGTTCAAAACTACCAACCGTTCCATGAGAGAAAGATGAGGCCTTCAGCCTCAGAATCCCTATGCAGGATCGCTATGAGTCAGAACTGACTCAATGGCACACCACCACCACCACCACCACCAGTTAGGTGAAATGGACGAGTAGTGACCATTTTGAATCAGGCAAGGAATGAGAAACTGAAGATGAATGGCATCATATTCATCAAAAATAACATTTCAAGAGTAGTGTATGATCAAAAACCGATCGTACTGAAGGAAGAAGTGCAAGGTGTACTGAAGGCATTGTTGAAGAACAAAGTTCCATGACTGGATGAATACCAAATTAGACGTTTCAACAAACAGATGGAGCGCTGGCGCTGCTCACTGTTCTAGGCCAACAAATTTGAAACTCTACTTTGTCTTCAGCTCTGTGTTGGAAGAAATACAGCCAGAATGTTCCTTGGAAGACAGAATTGCCTGACTAAGTTTCTGATACTTCAGCCATATTATACAGAAGGACAAATCTCTGGAGAGAAGGGCATCAAGCTTGGTAAAGTGGAGGGCCAGAGAAAAAGAGGAAGACCCCTACAAGATGGATTGGCACAGTGGCATCAGCAATGGACTCAAGCATAGCAATGATTGTGTGGTTGGCATGGGACCAAGCAGTCCTTCATTCTGTTGTGTGTAGGGTTGCTATGAGTAAGTACTGACTCAATGGCACCTAATAATAACAATTTTGTCTTCAATTTGAGATTCCTGACATAGTAAACCATGTGAGTGTCCAATTCAAACTGGCCAATACCAGTCCATTTCAGCTCACCAATGCCTAGAATATAGTTCTTCATGTGTTACATTTCATTTTTGACAACTTCAACTTTCTTAGATTCATACTCCATGCATTCCAATTGCGGCACTGTAGGATAAGCACTGGCCTGCTAACCTCAAGGTCAGCAATACAAACCCACCAGTCACTCCCTGAAAGTGATATACAGGGTTGTTATGAGTCAAAACTGACTCGATGGTACTTAATAAGAACGACATTATTAGTGAAAGTTCACAGCTGTGTCTCCTCATTTTGAATTGTGCCCCATCAGCATATGAAGGTCCTGAAACATTTGCTCCATTCATGTCATTATGATCAGCTCTGCTTTGAGGAGGCAGCTTTCCCAAGTCCAACCTACAGAGCTTGTCTTCCAGCACTATATCTAACAGAATTCTGCCGGTACTCGTGAAGTTTTCGGTTGCTAGCCATTCAGAAGTGGTCTGCCTCTCTTCCTAGTCTGTCTTAGTCTAAAAGCTTTGCAGAAATCTGTCCATCATGGTATTTTAAATACTGGCGACATAGTTTCCAGCATCACAACACCATTCAAGACACCACAGTATGACAAACTGACAAATACATATATATTTGTTGTTGTTAAGTGCCATTGAGTCGATTCTGA
>NW_006421110.1:0-2763 GCF_000296735.1 Chrysochloris asiatica | reverse complement strand
CACTTAACAACAACAGCATAAACTTCTGAGCTGATCCCTTTAGAAGCCACTGTCTTGACTGGACCTTTTTTTGAAGGCACCCTAACAAAACTAAGGCTGCGTATTACTGAGAGAACTTGTCTGCAACTATCCACTGATGGCAGAGGCAGATTTGCTGGGAGTGGCCGATGAGGGTAGAGGACAGCTTCGATTTACTGCTTGACACAGTCCAGTAAATAGTAATCTGGTGAAACAGATAGCTCTCAGAAGTTGCTTTCTACCTTCTCTATAGAGTAATCTTAATTTTACTTATAAATATATATATAATTTGGCAATATTCACAGCTTTTCACTATGAATTCTACAAGCCTTAGGAAAAACTAGCTTAGCAGCAATTGCTTTCAGCCTTGGTGGACTGAATACAAAGAGAAATTGTGTAAATTACTCCCTTTCATTAGAAAACCTAAGTAACTGCATTTGTGAGGCCACAAAAACAGATAGCATATTAGAGTCAAGCTGACCTACCCTCATAGGCCTCACCACAATCAGTCACTAGCTAGAATTCACAAACCCCTACATATGACACCTGCATAAACAAGTAGACAATAATGAACTTAAGTGAAGGAAAGTTTTGAGTTAATAATCTACACTTCTTGCAGCAAGTAGCCAAGTTGAGCTTTATGCCACATAGCTTCCAAGTGATTTAATGAATACTTTTATTATAAAAATAATAGCACATTATGTAGGATAGAAAGTTTATAGTCTTTTAGTAGAAACAAGAAGAAACAGTTTTATCTCATACTGGGAAAGAACATGAAGGTCAGTCTGAACATCATAGAAGTATTTTTGTCAAGGTTGTCTAATGACCAGGTGCAAGAATGTTGTGACTAACTATGTAATAATTCAAGAAATGATAAAAGTGTCAATGCATGTACTGTGTAATTTTATATTTTTTAAGATACAAAACACATTTCACAGAAATTTACATTCTAACGTTGCAATATAACGTAGACTAGATTATGATGGGGGCTTCAAAAAGTTTGTAGAAAAATTTCATTGTCTTTTAATTCCACTCTTTCCAAACTTTAAGAGCTCCCTTGTATTATAACAATCAATTATATTAACTTACTGACAATCAGGCTTTAACGACCAATCTTTAATCCGACATGCTTAAATTTGTAACACTCATCAATAATTCTGAGATCTACTGTAATTCATGAAGCAATGACTTTATAGAAATATTCTCTTTTCATAGGTAACTAAACACCAGTTAGAGAAATTCTATTTTCCTAAATACCTTAAAAGTTGGAACAGAAAGCTGTTCAAATGATGATGAACTTTCCTCACTGGTTGGTGTATCCAGATCGAGAGGACGATGCAATGAGGATTTAGAGGTTCTTTTGTTGGTGGGATGCTTAACTGACCAATTAATTACCTGAAACTGAGTAAGGTAAGTCTGATAACAATTCATCACAGGTTGCTGAGAAGTAATCTGTTCACTTTCTACTGTT
The DNA here is from genome assembly GCF_000296735.1 of Chrysochloris asiatica. Lineage (NCBI taxonomy): Eukaryota > Metazoa > Chordata > Mammalia > Afrosoricida > Chrysochloridae > Chrysochloris > Chrysochloris asiatica. Next base: position 1,274 of record NW_006421110.1, on the reverse strand, counting down.
TTCTCACTTTCTACAATATACAGATGATCTACAAGGTCATCCTCTCCACCTAATGCAGAAACAAATGAAGCCTGAGAAGGATGAGTTTTGAATGGCAGAGTTCGAGGATCCTGATTACTTTCTCCATGGCCAGTTAGTGGTCCTTCCACACTGTGATATATGGAACCCCTACTGTAGTCAATCTGCTGGGTTTGCTTTCTCTTCTTTTTTCTGCCTGGATAAGTTCCTGGACCTTCATCACTACTTATGGGCTCAAATTCTTCAGCTGCAGAAAAGTAGGCTTCACTATCAGCCATTGACATGCTAGAATCCATTGATCGATATTGATGAAATGAATTAGAGTCTGCTGATGGTGTGTATGGGAATGAACCAAAACTTCGTCTTTGTTTTGGTGAGTCAAGTACATTCTCATCACTTCGGGAGACATCACTACTAAACTGAACTCCAACTGTAACAGGCTGCTTGTCCCCATAAAAAGCAGCAGTAAGACTCTTGGTACTTCCAAGACGTGTAGAACATACAGAGGCTTGTCGTTTCAAAGGTGATCTAAGAGGGGACTGGCCTACTGAGCTATCTTGATTATTAGGAGACACAGGGCTGTTTCCTGAAACTTCTGCAGGAATACTAAACACAAAGCAAAGATGTTATTGTTTTCTGTATGTAATACAATATAATGTAAGCATAAATAGAAGTATCTATAAAACCCTTTTAGTAATATTAGTAATCTATTTTCCAATGAAAGAAAAATCTAAAAATGTACAATAGCCATACAAAGTAGCCAAATAGCATAATATGTGTTCATATCCCATATAGCTAAAAAATCTTTGAGGTAGTTTACAAAACAGTAAGAACATAAAGGAACTCAGTGTACAACGTTTTATTTGCAAACCAAGATTTTTTTCCCTCCACATTCTTTAAAATAATATTGTATTTTAAGAATCTCCACTGAGTAGTATCCAATCTGTCTAGGCGGAGCTGATGAAAGGAAATGCAGATGGGTCTCTTGTGGTACAATAGTGAATAATTGTTATCAGGACTGATTGTGAGGGTTGTAAATGTAAAGGCAGATGTTTTGTAGCAAAGAGGGGAATGATTAACTTTCTAGTCTAGGAGCGGAGGTCCCTGGGACCATCAAGGGAGAAGAACAGAGAGCAGGACCCTACCCAGAGAAGCAGTGATGCCTGAGGTGGAGGCAGAGATGATGATGTGGAGAGATAGAGTGACTGGGGACTTTAGACCCAGAGAGGGAGAGAGGCTGTGTGCTGACGACCAGA
>NW_006421109.1:2296-2886 GCF_000296735.1 Chrysochloris asiatica | reverse complement strand
ACTGGTGAATTTGAACTGCTGACGTTGTGGCTCAAATTGGCCTGGCAGTCGAGTGCTTATCCTACAGTGCCACACCAATACTCCATTCTCTTCAAGTCCTGAACCTAAATTAAACATGTCAAATTAAGGAGAGTTAGTAAAACAAGTGACAATGAATTTGGAATGTTCCCTGCTACAATTAAGAGGCTTGTCTTTGTACTTTCTTTTCTCTAATTTTGATTTCCAGAGTCGATATTTGCTGCAACTGGATATGTGGAATGTTAATATATTTCCTATTAATTAGACTAATTATTGAGATAATTAATTGGATTAATATATGTCTCTGTTTCCCACATGTACACTGATTGTACCTACTAATACACTAATTGTTATGGGACATAAATGCATAGTAAGTATCTATACGAATTTAAGGCATGACATATGTGGCCATGGTAATATAGTGCTATAAGGATGGGCTAGTGAGGCCCTTAGGAGCTCTGGTAGCGTAGTGGTTAAGAATCGGGCTGCGAACCTTAAGGTCAGCGGTTCGAAACTACCAGTCGCTCCACGGGAGAAAGATGAGGCTTTCTACTCCCGTAAAGATTTATACC
>NW_006421109.1:0-451 GCF_000296735.1 Chrysochloris asiatica | reverse complement strand
TCCTGTTGAACCTATATAAGACCACTCCCTTCCCTTTGACATTCTCTTCTCTCTTCTCTTCTGCCTCCTGCCTTCTCTTTCCAGCAGAGGTCACATTTCTCTTCCTCACTCTGAACAAAAGTCTCTAGATGGGCCATCTGGTGTGCGGTGTGGTTGATGAGCGGGCGCTGGGTTGTTTTTTCCCCTTTCAAAGAGTGAGGCATGCAGGGTATCCTTTAGACCTAAAGAGCCATGAGCACTGAACTTCCTTAACATGGGGACAGAAAGCTGTGACTCAAGAGGAGAGGCAGAGGAGCACCATCAGCAGAAGAACTAAGAGAAAGAGCACAAGACGGAGTGATGGACTTCCCAGTCCATGGAGCACGTAAAGACAGCGACTTTGTACAGGAGGCTTGCTTGTACAGTAGAGTACCTTTAGGCACCAAATTTGGGGAACTAGGTTTGCTGACCT
>NW_006421108.1:1960-2651 GCF_000296735.1 Chrysochloris asiatica | reverse complement strand
TAATAGAGTTTCCAATTGCAAGTAAACTTTACAAAATAACAACTTTTGAAGCTTTAGTGAGGTGTCAAAGAAGATCATTCATAATTACTTTGGAATCGCTATTTAAAATACTGCTTCCTTTTCCAAGGAAGAGAGATATTTTGCAAACACTGCAGCCAAAATAACTTATTGAATGCAGAAGCAAATAAGAAATTCCAAAATTTTTCTGACAAAGAAAGAGAAGTAAAAAACTGTAAAATGGTTCACTCTTCTCACTATAGTGTTCTATTCTGGGAACTATTTATTTTTCATGGAAACATACTATCTCAGCTAATGTTTACTGGGTTACTCATATTATTTAAACTCATTTTTATAAATGTGTTGGATATTTCTCATATGGTTCATATCAGTACACATAACCTACATAAGAAGGTCTGGTGTGGCGTTGTAGGATAAACGCTGGACTGCTAACGACAAGGTTGATGGTTCAAAAACATCAGCAGCTTCTCAGATACCCTATACAGGTGCCTATGAGTCCAAACCAACTCTGATGGCACTTAACAACTACAATAACCCACATAAACTAAATTCTTTGGGTTCCTCAGGAACTTTAAGAGTAAATATAAATTCTAAGGAGACCTAGTGGTTTCATGGTCAAGGTCTTGGCTGCTAAACTCAAAGATTAGTAATGGGAAGAAAAGTCCTGCTGGTC
>NW_006421108.1:0-1345 GCF_000296735.1 Chrysochloris asiatica | reverse complement strand
CAGCACAGAAGGCTGGGAGAGGAGGAGAGGGCTCAGGGCAGAGTCCCAGGTCCTGGGCTTGGCTCTCAGATCTCAGAGGCAGCACCAGGGGCGGGGAGACCCAGCACTGGGGATTCCCCATCTCCCCAGAGTTTCACTTTTTCTCATCAACTGTGTCAGCTGCTTCTGCGTGGACACACGTGACGTAAACACAGTCCTCATTCCTGTTGGGTCTCTGAGACTCCTGGTTTTAAAGGCCACTGTGACCCACAGGGAAGCAGGTCCTTCCTCGATCGATCTGCAATATCAGAGTCATGGGGCCCCGGACCCTCCTCCTGCTGCTCTCAGGGACCCTGGTCCTGACTCAAACACTGTCGGGTGAGTGCGGGGTCCGGAGGGGAACGGGCTCTGTGGAGAGAGGAGCCAGGGGACCGGCAGGCGGTGTTGCAGGACCCTTGGGGGAATGGGGGTCCTTCACTCTGTCCTGACCGCTTCCCCGTCTCCTCCTGAGCGTCCCGGCCCTGCTCCTCCCGCCCCCCTTTCTCTGTTCTCTCGGGGAGGAGGATGGGGGTCAGTGATCTCAGCTGCTCCTGTCCCCAGGCCCGCACTCCATGAGGTATTTCCTCTCCGCCATGTCCCAGCCCGGCCGAGGGGAGCCGCGCTTCATCGCTGTCGGCTACGTGGACGACATGCAGTTCGTGAGGTTCGACAGCAATGCCCCGAATCCGAGGATGGAGCCGCGGGCGCCCTGGATAGAGCAGGAGGGGCCGGAGTATTGGGAGCGGAACACACAGATCATGAAGAGCGCTGCACAGATTAACCGAGTGAACCTGGGGAACCTGCGTGGCTACTACAACCAGAGCAAGGACGGTGAGTGACCCCTAGACCATGGACAGGACGCCCCAAGTCTCCGGGTCCATCTTCACCCCGAGACCGAGGACCTGCCCGACTCTGAGACCTGGAAAGAGTCTTAGGGATTCCCTAAGGTTTCATTATGATGTCAGAACTATGTGACCTCTGACCCTTCATTACCTAAAGGCCTTATGGGGCGGGGCTGACCTCTGTGGACAGGGCTGACCTCAGGGATGGGGTCAGGATCTCACACAATACAGAGAATGTATGGCTGTGACCTGGGTCCGGACGGGCGCCTCCTCCGCGGGTACATGCAGTTTTCCTATGACGGCCGTGATTACATCGCCCTGAACGAGGACCTGCGCTCCTGGACCGCTGCAGACATGGCCGCTCAGATCACCAAGCGCAAGTGGGAGGAGAGCGATGTGACTGAGTACTATAGAGCCTACCTGGAGGGCACCTGTGTGGAGTGGCTCCAAAGATACCTGGAGAATGGAAAGGAGACACTGCAGCG
>NW_006421107.1:3128-3734 GCF_000296735.1 Chrysochloris asiatica | reverse complement strand
TTGAACTACAAGGTCGGTTGTTCAATTTTACCATCTGGTCCTTGGACATCCTACACATGGTTGCTATAAATCAGAACCGATTTGATAACACTTAACTACAACAACAACAACATTATACAACAGGGATTCCTGGTGTGGCGTTGTAGGATCAGCTCTGGACCACAATATTGGTTTGAACCACAATGTTGGCATTTCAAACTCACTGGCTAATCCTTGAAAACCCTGTACAGGATGACTATGAGTCAAAACCAACTTGACAACACTTAACAACAACAGTTATACAATAAAATACTGGAAGGACTTTGCTAGAAGTGAGCACTGGATACAACTGATGCAGAATGGAGGTGATGGAGATACCTATATGGGGATACTGGAAAGATTTCCTAAAGGAGGAGATTCTTCACATAAGATGCTCAGCATTTTCAAAAACCACAAGAGACAGTATGATCCTACATAATTATGAAGACTTTGGATTTAAGCAAATCTGTTATTATTTTTGCTCTAACACACACTAGCTATCACTTTAGGCAATTTACTTATTGTTTCTGTGCCTACAGCTTCTTAAAACACTTACTTGTAGTATTGCTTTAATATCATACTATTCTT
>NW_006421107.1:0-468 GCF_000296735.1 Chrysochloris asiatica | reverse complement strand
AAATGTATGCTAGAAAAAGACTTCCGGAAAAAGATGGCGGATCGGGTGGAAGTGTAGTGACGAGCTCTGCCGAGAACAACACAGAATACAGGACCAAGAAGGCTCAGGGAATCGTCCCAGTACTCTGAACGGCATATAAAGGAATATCTAGAAGGTTGGAAGACTTACAGCTGGGGAGCTTGTGGCAGAAACAAGAAATCAATTGCTTCCTGGTTTGGGGCACTCAGCTGCTCCAGGAGTCGCCATTTTGTGAGGGGTCAAGCGGGGAAAGGATCAGAGCAGCCACGGACGCCTGACAGAGCCGCCGAGATAGAGGTGTGGACATTCTTTTTTTTCTTTTTTTTTGCTATCTTTTCATTGGTCCCTTGCTGTGTGCATACCTCCATTCTGGTGACTATAGGGGTGCCTGAGCTGGCGGATACTCCAGCCCCACCCTCGGAGGGTCCTACTACGCATGTGCATAGATCT
>NW_006421106.1:1509-2407 GCF_000296735.1 Chrysochloris asiatica | reverse complement strand
CTTGGAACAACAGGGCTCTGGGATACAGGGATTGAGACATGATTGGAATGGGCAAAAGGGACGAAATAATGTTAAGATGTTTGGCTGTCTTCTGAATCTTGATTTTCCTTGCATTGCATTATAAAATAGACACTAGAAGGGGAGAGAAAGGAATAGCCAGAAATATCACCATAGAAATTTGTGAATCCGTCTTCTGCCTATAACTGATCGGAATACCTAAAATGGGTCTACAACGTGCCCAGTGAAGGAGTCTTCCTGTGGAGCCTCTGCATTACATAAGACTATAGGTGGAATCCTGAACAGCATCCATAATATTCAGAGGTGGGTAATTTCCTCTTGAAAGATGGGCAGAAGAGTCTGGAGTGGCTAGAAGAACAAAAGATACTTCTTGAAAGAAAGACCTACAAGAAAAATACAAAACAATAGAGGCAGACCAACTGATTACTATAAGAACAAGCAAGTTGCTTGCCCAGGAGACATCAAGGCAAGTGGTCTTATTCCCTCAGAGTAAGGCCCCTTCCAAGACTAAGACTCAGTGGAAATACACGCTCTGCTTGATGACCTCATTCATCACCAATAAGGGGAAGTGAGGGAAAAATAGCAATGAAGCTGCAATCTAAGCCCTACAACGTTCAATAGATTTCTGTGACCCCAGGTGAAGACTTGGTTGGCCAGTAGTGTGGCAAGACCTGGGGACTTTTAGACCCAGAGTCAGTGATATAGCCACAGAGGACTAGAATGGAGAGTGAAGCATCCAGCTGATAAGAAGAGAAGGCATATGCACAAAAACACCTGCACTTGCTGGTAATACCTACTTGACCTGGCTTCAATGACTGGATGATCAGAGCTCAACTAGAAGAAGAAAGAAGAGGAAAAAAAGAGTAATCTGATACAATTT
>NW_006421106.1:0-519 GCF_000296735.1 Chrysochloris asiatica | reverse complement strand
AGAAATTGTTCAGGTCATCAAGGAATTCCCAACAAAAAAAAGTCCAGGGTAAGATGGCTTCACTGGTAAATTTTACCAAACATCCAGGGAAGAGCTCTCAACAATTCTACTAAATTATTCTAGAATATAGAAAAGAATGGAAAACTATCTAATAATCTAATACTTTATATGATATAAACATAACTGTAATACCAAAACCAGGGAAGGATATCACTAAGAAAAAAAAAAAAATTATAGACCAATATCCCTCATGAACATAGATGCAAAAATTCTCAATAAAGTCCTAGTCAGCAGAATTTAACAAAATGCAAAAAAAAAACAAAAACAAAAACAAAAAAACAAAAACAAAAAAAAAACATGACAAATGTGGTTTCTTATGAGGGATGCAAGAATGGTTAAATATTATAAAAACAATTAACACAATCTACCATATAAAGTGAGGCAGCACAGGAGGCACTCACTCATCTCTGCCAGGAAATTTGGAAGACAACTGTCTGGCCGACTGATTGGAAGAGATCA
>NW_006421105.1:2157-2566 GCF_000296735.1 Chrysochloris asiatica | reverse complement strand
TCCACCTTTGCATTTCCAACTCTCACAATCCGTCCCTAAGCATTATTCACTACAGTATCATGAGTTACCCGTCTGTATTTCCTTTCATCAGCTCCGCCCAGACAGATTGAGTACTACCAACTGGGGATTCTGCCTACCTCCATGCTCCCTGGCATTAGGTTCCCTCTTGAAGGCTTGTAACCCAGTCCCTTCTTGCCTTTGTAGTCCCCACCCCCATTTGAGTATCCACTGGCCAAGTTGCCCATCTCCGTCCACTCTGTGTGTGGAGGGGGTGTAAATGTTTCTTGCTGTAAGTATTTGTTCCTTCTTTTGAGCTGCTGCTCCATAGGTATATGTCAAGTTCATCAGATTGTATCAGCTCATTCTTTTGTGTGTGTTTTTTTCCCTCTTCTTTCCTCTCCTGGTTGAG
>NW_006421105.1:0-688 GCF_000296735.1 Chrysochloris asiatica | reverse complement strand
GTTTAACCAGTTCTCTAAGGGTTAAACAGTTCTTTTAAAGTCTTCTCTGATGTGGAAACGGCTGGCTGGCTCCTTGGTGCTCTTGCTGGAGGGGCCTCAATGGAGATGCAGATGCTGTCACTCTTTCAGATGAGTCCTCAGTGCATGCTGGCTCCCTCAGGCAGAGTTGCTCCGAGGAGGGAGAAGTGGCTGTCCTCTCGCTATAGGGTTGAATTAGTCAGGCTGGAATCCATACTGGAGAGTTTTTGAACTATAACACAGACTAAAACTCTCGCCCCTTTGTTAATGGCATAATAAAAAAAAATTCCAGCATCTTAACAGGATTTCCCCCCCATTCAAATCATGACTCAATCCCTGTATCTCAGAGCCCTGCCATTACAAGGTTGTGTATATATCTTGTTTCATCTCTGACCCCTTTAGCCCTTTCACTCATGCCCAATTGTTCTCCCAGCTGCCCCGTGTTCCCCTTTCCCTCTCCCTCCCTGTATATTGCCCCCCTCCCTCACACCCAAGCTGTCCTGTGGCCAATCCCCATCCTGCGCTCCGCCCTCCCCCCTCCCCATCCTTCACCACTTTCCCAACCCCCAAAATATACCTCCCCCTGCCCCCTTTCAGTATAATTTCTTTTTCTTAGTCCTTTACAGTAGTGGTCCTATGCAGTATTTCTCTTTTTGTGACTGACTAATTT
>NW_006421104.1:0-2708 GCF_000296735.1 Chrysochloris asiatica | reverse complement strand
CCTAGCTCTATCCCAAACCCTAAACCCCTAACCCTGGCCTTAGCCCTAAAGCTCTAACAGTCCAAGCCCTAGCCCTAAAGCCCTAACAGCACAAGCCCTAGCCCTAAAGCCCAATCCCTAATTCCCTAGCCCTAGCCCTAGACCTAAACGTAGCTCTAAAATCCTAGCCCTGGCCTTAGCCCTAAGGCCCTAACAGCCCTAGACTTAGCCCTAGCCCTAAAGCCCTAACAGCCCTAGCCCTAACCCTAGCCCTAAAGCACTATCAGCCCTAGCCCTATAGCCCTAACAGCCCTAGCCCTGGCACTAGCCCTAAAGACTTAACAGCCCTAAACCTATCATTACCCCTAAAGCCCTAACAGTCCTAGCCCTAGCCCAAAAGCCCTAACAGCACAAGCCCTAGCCCTAAAGCCCTATCCCTAATGCTCTAGCCTTAGCCCTAAACGAAGCCCTAAAGTCCTAGTCCTGACCTTAGCCCTAAGGTCCTTACAGCCCTAGCTTTATCCCTAGCCCTAGCCCTGAAGCCCTAACAGCTCTAGCCCTAACCCTATTTCTAAAGGCCTATAAGCCCTAGCCCTAACCCTAGCCCTAAAGCCCTAACAGCCCTAAGCCTAGCCGTAAAGCCCTAACAGCCCTAGTCCTAAAGCCCTAACAGCCCTAGCCGTAGGACTAAAGCCCTATCAGCTCTAAGCCTAACCCTAAAGCCCTAACAGCCCTAGGCCTAGCCCTAGCCCTGAAGCCCTAACAGCTCTAGCCTTAGCCCTGGCCCTAAAGCCCTATAAGCCCTAGCCCAAACCCAAGTCCTAAAGCCCTATCATCCCTAGCCCTAGTTCTAAAGACCGAACAGGCTGGCCCTAGCCCTATCCCTAAAGCACTAACAGCTGCAGCCCTAGGCCTAAACCTAAATCCCTAACAGCACTAGCCCTAGCCCTAAAGCCTTTGCCCTAATGCCCTAACACTAGACCTAGCCCTAAAGCCCTAGCTCTAGTCCAAGCCCTAAAGCCCTAACAGCCCTAGACCTAGCCCTAAAGACTAAGAGCTCTTGCCCTAGCCCTAAAGCCCTAAAAGCTCTAGCCCTAACCCTAGTCCTAAAGCACTATCATACCTAGCCATAGCCCTAAAGCCATAACAGCCCTAGCCCTAGGCCTAAAGCCATTTCCCTAGTGCCCTAGCTCTAGCCCAAGCACTAAACCTAGCCCTAAAATTTTAGTCCTGGCCTTATCCCTAAAGCGCTAACAGCCCTAACATTAGCCCTAAAGCCCGAACAGCCATAGACCTAGCCCTAAAGCCCTAACAGCTCTAGCCCTAGCCCTAAAGCCCAAAAAGCTCCAGCCCTAACCCTAACCCTAGCCCTAAAGCCCTATCATGCCTAGCCCTAGCCCTAAAGCCATAACAGCCCAAGCTCTAGGCCTAAAGCCCTTTCCCTAATGCCCTAACCCTAGCCCAAGCACTAAATCTAGCCCTAAAACCCTAGTCCTGACCTTAGCCATAAAGCCCTAATAGCCCTAGACCTAGCCCTAAAGCCCTATCAGCCCTAGCCCTAACGCTAGTCCTAAAGCCCTATAAGCCCTAGCCCTAGGCCTAAAGCCCTAACAGCCCTGGCCTCAGCCCTAAATACCTAACAGCCCTAGCCCTAGCCCTAAAGCCCTAACAGCACTAGCCCTAGCCCTAAAGCCCTTTCCCTAATGCACTAGCCCTAGCCGTAGCCCTAAACGTAGCCCTAAAGTCCTAGCCCTGGTCTTATCCCTAAAGCCCTAACAGCCCTAGCCTTAGCCCTAGCCCTAAAGCCATAACAGCTCTAGCCCTAACCTTGCCCTAAAGTCCTATAAGCTCTAGCCCTAACCCTTGCCCTAAAGTCCTATCAGCCCTAGCACTAGCCCTAAATTCCCAAAGAGCACTAGGCCTAGCCCTAAAGCCCTATCAGCCCTAGCTCTAGCCCTATAGCCCTAACAGCATTATCCCTGGCACTAGCCCTAAAGACTTAACAGCCCTAGACCTATCATTAGCCCTAAAGCCCTAACAGTCCTACTCCTAGCCCAAAAGCCCTAACAGCACAAGCCATAGCCCTAAAGCCCTATCCATAATGCCATAGCCCTAGCCCTAGCCCTAAACGTAGCCCTAAAGTCCTAGCCCTGGCCTTAGCCCTAAGGCCCTAACAGCCCTAGCCTATGCCCAAGCCCTAAAGCCCTAAGTACTCTAGCCCAAACCCTAGCCCTAAAGCCCTATAAGCCCTAGCACTAACCCTAGCCCTAAAGCCCTAGCAGCCCTAGCCCTAGCCCTAAAGCCCTAACAGCCCTAGCCCTAGCCCTAAAGCCTTAAGAGCTCTTGCCCTGCCCCTAGACCTAAAGCCCTAACAGCCCTAGCCCTAGCCATAAAGACTTTGCCCTAATGCCCTAGCCCTAGACATGGCCCTAAAGCCCTAGCTCTAGCCTTAGCCATAAAGCCCGAAGAGCCCTAGCCCTAGCCCTAAAGCCCTAGCCCGAGACCTAGCCCTAAAGCCCTAGCTCTAGCCCTAGCATGCAAGCGCTAACAGCCCTAGACCTAGCCCTAAAGCCCTAAAAGCTCTAGTCCTAGCCCTAAAGCCCTATCAGCCGTATCCCTTGCCCTGAAGCCCTAAAAGCTCTAGCCCTAACCCTAGCCCTAAAGCCCTATAAGCCCTAGCCCTAACCATAGCCCTAAAGCCCTATCAGCCCAAGCCCTAGCCCTAAAGC
>NW_006421103.1:0-2655 GCF_000296735.1 Chrysochloris asiatica | reverse complement strand
TTCAAACCCACCAGCCATTTCTCAGAAACCCTATACATGGTTGCTATGAGTTGGAATAGATTCAGTGGTACTTAGCAGCAACAGCAGTAATTTTCAAGGAAGTATTTTGACTCTCATGGACTTGTTTTAATTTTCTTCAGTTTCAACTTGAATTTGCCTATGAGCAATTAATGGTCTGACCACAGTCATCCTCTGGTCTTATTTTGACTGAGGATATGGAGTTTCTCCATCGTCTCTTTCTGCAGATGCAGTCAATTTGATTTCTGTGTATTCCACTTGACAAGGTCCACACACATCTATAGTTATTGCTTATGTTGTTGAAAAGGTAATTTGCAATAAAGAAGTTGTTTGCCTTTTTTAAAAATCATGCTAGCTTCTATTATTATCATTAATCACAAGTTAAAATTTGAATAACAAAAGTTCTAAAGAATCCCTAAATTTAACTAAGTTACCGTGAATTACCCACAACAAACAGAAGGGGCATAGAAAAACAGTATGTGGTTACATGCAGTACTTGTCTGCATTTGTTTCTTTATGTTGGAATGACTTTGTGTCATTTGTGACTTGACACTTTTCTACTGAAGCTTTTTGTGTACATGCCTCCACTTTTCGTTACTCTGAAACCGCTTGAGGATGTGGTCTATGTCTGATTCCCTATTTACTAGTTACAAATATAGGAGAGAGAGCTGAAAGAAGGAGAAAGAACTTAGGTTTTAAAATTACAAGAGGCCTACTTCTGAGCTCCAGTGTTTTAAGTTATTAGCCATTAGTTAGCTCAACTGTAAAATAGATAACATGGTCTATTTCACTGGGGTTTTAGATAATTGTATGAGAAAATACATGTATGAAAGCACTTCGTTAGCTAGAACTAATGCTAGCTATTACTGGTAGCCTTAAATGTTGAATCAAAGGACAAATAGTAAACATAAAATAGAAAAAAATTGATGGCTTTACTAATATCAAACTCATTCTTACTTTCAACAAAATATAGATCAACCCAAATTAAAAGAATTAGATTTTAAACTTCAGCACGCTATTCAGAAGATGAAGAGGCTTGATAAAATACTGAAGAAGAGACAATGTAGAGAAAAAGAGGTTAAGAAGCAAGGTCTAGAAATGAAAATAAAGCTGTGGGAAGAACTGAAGGTAAGAATGATATAACTATATGTTATGTTGATGTGTAAGAAACAGCTAGGAGCTCTGATGATGCCATGGTTAAAGCACTTAGGTACTAACTGAAGAATGGGCAGTTTGAGCCCACTAGTGTGTCTAGGATTTCCTGCTTTAGAAAGAAGCCAGCATAGAGTGAAGTCTTGTGGTTAGCAGCCCGACTGTTAGCTGAAAAAAGTTGAAGAGACTGGCGTTATCTAGCCAATTCATCTGCTCCATGAAAGAAGATGTGACAGTTGGCTTCCGTAAAGATTTACAGTCTTGGAAACCTATGGGTCAGTTGTACTTGCTCCTATAGGGTTACTGGGTTGGAATTGAATTGAAAGTAATGGGTTTCTGGTGTGGAAGAGACCATTTCCTCTGAGTGAGAAAAGCATATACTGAGTTTGTGGCTAGTATGGTTTGCCTTTACTGATTTATTTTGGAGGTAGCAGTATATGGGTAGAGGGGTAAGAAAGATTTTTCTGGAATCAGAAAAAGTAGCTTGGGCTGCCGTATTCTAGACTTCAGGCACGGTGCTGTATGTTCATTCCCCATGCGTAGCCCCAGTAGACTCCTCTTACCAGTGTCTGGCTAGGACTCCTCCTTCCCTGGAATAGAAAGGGGCATGGGAGACTAGCTTCATCCAAGTATATATATGTCTACTTTTCTTCAGGGAGCTTAAAGTTTGGAGATAAATAGACAAATACACACAAAAAATCCACCACTCGTCTGTCAGTTTGTTGTACTGTGGTGGCTTGTGAATTGTTGTGATTCTGGAAGCTATGCCACGGGTATTTAAAATATCAGCCGGGTTACCAATGGTGGAGAGGTTTCAGATGAGCTTCAAGATGAAGACAGACTGGGAAGAAGGAGTGATGAACTGCTTCCGAATATTTAGTCACTGAAAACCTTATGAATAGCAGAGAAACACTGTTAGATATAATTCCGGAAAATAAGCCCCTCAGGTTGGAAGGCACTGAAAATGAGACTGGGCAAGAGCTGCCTCCTCAAAGTAGAGTTGACCATGATGACGTGAATGGAGTGAAGCTCATAGGAGTAAAGCCCTTAGGACCTTCATTTGCTGATGAGGCACAACTCAAAATGAAGAGAAACAGCTGTAAACATCCATTAATAATCAAAATATAGACTGTATGAAGTATGAATCTAGAAAAAATTGGAAATTGTCAAAAATGAAATGAAACACATAAACATTGATATCTTAGGCATTAATGAGCTGAAATGGACTGCTATTGGCCATTTTGAATTGGACAACCACATGGTTTACTATGCCGGGAATGACAAATTGAAGAGTAATGGTGTTGCATTCATTGTCAGAAAGAACATATCCAGATCAGTCATGAGGTACAGTGCTGTCTGGGATAGGATAATATACATGCGCCAACAGAGAAGACCTGTTAATACCACTATTATTCAAATTTATCCACCAACCACTAAAGCCAGTGAGGATGAAATAGAATTCTACCAACTTCTTCAATCTGAAAT
>NW_006421102.1:2695-3772 GCF_000296735.1 Chrysochloris asiatica | reverse complement strand
CATATAGGTAGGAATATTTAAAACATTTGAAGGCTTATATTATAGCTAGTGGAACTTGTAGCAGAAGTAAGAAATTGCATACTTATGAATCTGCCGGGCTTGGTGGCTGAAAGCTGACAACTTGGGTGAGACCAAATGGCAAGACCAAGAGGTGGAATAGACCCTCCACGGGAACCTTGGTACAAAGGTGGACAAATACACTTTTTTGATTTTGCTTTGTTCTGATTTTCATTTTGCTTTTTCCTTCTTTTTTTTTTTTTAATATCTGTTCGTTGGCCACCCATAGTTTGCGCATCTCCATTCTGGTGACTAGAGGGGGTGCCTGAGTAAGTGGATAACCCCACACACCCACCATTGTTGGGTTCTTCTGCCATATATGCACATAGATATTCTCAGCCCAAGAGCCAGTCCTGAACTGTTTTTTAAAAGGGAAAGGGCCATAACAAGGGGGTGTGGAGAGGGAAAGAGAATTTAAAAACAAAATTTTTTTGTTTTTAGTTTTTTCCTTCTCTCCCTCATCTCCCCTTTCTTCGATTATAGATTACAGTATCCAATCTAGTTTTGTTGTTGTTGTTTTGGTGGGCTTTTTTTTTTTTCTCTTGTTTTTTTGCTGTTGCTGTTTTGCTGTTTTATGTTTCCCCTTTTACCTCTGAGAGACTCTTTCTCTCCCTATATTACCCAAGAAGAGACAGCAACTGCTGCCATATAGTAAGCTACAGTCACACTCTATAAAACACCAAAACCCAGGCAAGAATCAATACCAACAGGTATTGATACACCAGGGAGGCAGACAATACCTGTGAAAGTTACTCTGAGTTAAGCAATAAGAAGAGTGAAAAGGGAAGCCCACATCCTGGAAGTAGTCAGAAAGCATAAAAAATACCAAAACACACACTCAATTAAGTATTAAGGCCACAGGTAAACACTAAACATGTCTAAGAAGCAAAAGCAGATGACCATATCAGCACATGTCCAGAAACAAGATAAAATGAGACAAGTGGCCTAGAGGTAAACCTGGACTACACTCTGGAAGGAGAGCAGGCCTTGGAAATGCCTGAGAAGGAATTCAGAAAAATG
>NW_006421102.1:0-490 GCF_000296735.1 Chrysochloris asiatica | reverse complement strand
GTAACCTCAAAGAAAATTAACACTTCAGAGTGTATCAAGAAAATGAAAATCCAGAAGAACATGGAAACATTAAAACTATGAAGAAATTCACAAGAAAGAACACAAAAAGCATGAACTCAGCAAAGGAAGACAAACAGAACAAAGAAAGCAGCAACACCACAAAACCAAACATAATGGCAGAAATTAATCCATGCCTATTGATAATTACACTGAATGTAAACGGATAAAATGCACCTGTTAAGAGACAGAGGATGGCAGAATGGATAAGAACACAAGATCCCTCAATATGCTGTCTGCAAGAGACACGTCTTACACACAGAGACAAAAGATTAAAAGTCAAAGGATGGAAAAAAAGATACCAAGCTAATTGCAATAAGAAACAAACAGGAGTGGCTGTACTAGTCTCTGATAAAATAAACTTTAAGGCAAAAACCAGCATAATAGATAAAGATGGACATTATCTCATGATTAAAGGGACAATTGAACAAGA
>NW_006421101.1:0-2561 GCF_000296735.1 Chrysochloris asiatica | reverse complement strand
AGGTAATTGTGAGCTGAAATGGACTGGTATTGGCCACACAGTTGAAAGCCTTTTGTAACTGTGGGTCACATGGGACTCATATGATTACTGTAATTGTTGTTATTGTTGTTGTTAAGTGTCATTGAGTCGGTTCCAACTCATGGGGACTCTGCAAAGAGTTTTCAAGGAGCAGTTGGTGAGTTTGAATTGCTGACTTTGCAGTTGGCAGCCCAGTGCTCATCCTACAGCACCACACCAGAGTTCCTCAGTGCTGATAGAAGTGTAGGGAAAGTGCAATGTGTCATGGGATCATCCACCTGGACACCCCATCCAGCTTTCCCTTCTCTAGTACTCATACTATACATGGAAGTACTCTCCAAGGCTCACCCAACTTTCAGGAATCCTGAGAAGTGACTCTTCTTCAAGAAAACAGCACCTCACTTTGGATTCTCCACCCCCATGGACATTTCTGTCACTCCTCTTCCTGCTCCATGACCCAGTCCCACCACATAGCTCTATCCTAGCCCCTCTTGGCCTGGATCTGATCTTTAAATCCCACATTTGGAATGCCCTAGTTTCTAGATTAGTTGGAGTAATTGGGGAGCAGAAAGGAATGGCTAGAACTGAAAACTTCCCAGTTAATCCATCACATTATTATTGTGCTACTCTTAACTCTTGGCATTCAGAAATTCTGTCTACTGGCGTCACTTCTATGTAGTTCTGCTCTCAGTCATAATCTCCAACATAACAGTGCTTCATGTGTTACATGGCTCAAACAAAAATCTATGTCTGCCTCTCTTATTATGTTGATTACCCTAGAGAATAAGAATGCACCCCCTAACTGTCATTCCCTGGACTCTCTAAGATCTACCCTGCCACCTTGCCACTTCTTTCATGAAACTTTCCCCCAGCACTCTGTCATTCAGTGATGGTTTCTGTCTCAAGTTCCATAGTATCAAACACTCATGTTATATACTGCATGTGCTGCTCAGGAAGTGTTTTGTGATATTGGCTAGACTATAGTCTTCTTAGGGGCAAGGGTTGTGTCTCTTTAACTATGTAGTTCCAGGAGTCAGTATGTGGCTGGGCACATGGTAGGTACTCAACAGCCATAAATTCAATAGGTGATTCTGTTAACAAGATTTGAGATTCCTCAAAAGAAAAGGTCACTGTCTTACAGCTCATGGGAACCCCAAAGCCTAAAACATCCATGAATCCTGAATCAGTATGTAGGAATAATGATGACAATGAATTGAGGCAAAATTAGAGGGGACATCTTTGAACTTAGAAAGTATTTTTAAGTTGTGGACATCCTAATAAAATGCTCCCATTACTAAATACTCAAGCAGGGCATATCTGACTCCTCTATATTAACTACTTCCTTGACAAAAAAAATTATTTTTTTTACTGGATTATTTATAGTGTAATAGTCATTCTACACATGTCTAAAACAAAGCAACCAAGTAATGATCATGCACTATACACCTAATGTTTGTTTAGCTCTGAACTTGGAGAAAGGGAGAATGAAAAATAAATGGAGTCTGTAAGACTTAAAAAAAAGCTTACAGTCTGTTATGAGTTGTGCACCCTCAAAAGATATGCTCAAGTCCTAACTTTTGATGTCTGTGAATGTGACCTTATTTGGAAATAGGATCTATGCAGATGTAATTGTTGTTGTTTTTAAGTGTCATCGAGTCAGTTAATTAAGTTAAAATGAGGCTTTAATCTATTATGAGTGTTATCCTTATAAAAAGAGAAGACACAGAAACAGACAGATGCAGGGTGATGTAGCCATAGAAAGATGAGGCAGAGAATGAAGTTAGGCTGCCACAGACAAGGAACACCTGGGGATACTAATAGCCGAATGTATCCTTTCCTAAAGACTTTGGACAGAGCATGGCCTGGTTAGCACCTTGATTTCAGACTTCTGGACTTCAGAACTCTGCTGTTTTGAATCACTAACTTTATGGTCCCTTGTCATGACAGTCCTAGAAAACTACTACACAATTTAGTTAGGGAGTTAAGACATACAGACCACAAATAACAAAAGGACAATGTAGACATTAATGAAGAACTAGATTATATGGCAGAAACCACCACACTACCCCATCCCACCCCACCCCCCAATAAAATAACCTTTGAGCAGCTGATGGAGTGGGACATGAGAAGTTTCTAAAGCTTCACAGACACTCTAGGACATGGGTTGAACCATATGTTACTAGGTCCTGAGTAACAAATAAACAGCCTTGTGAATACACAAGGGTTTTTGACTATAAAGAGTAACACTCAATATTATGTGTATTTAATCTAATATACTTAGTCCTGGTGTGGCATTGTGGGTGAATATGCTGGACTGCAAGGTCAGTTTGAACCACAAGTTCAGCGATTCAAGCTCACCAGATGCTCCTTGGGCAACTTATACAGGTCAGAACCAGCTTGATGGCACATAACAACAACAATCTAACATACAGTTATGAATCTCATAAGCATATTAAACATTGCTCTTCTAAAAAATCAAATGCCACATACTCAACAAATGAAATAAAGATATGAATTTACAAATTTAAAACTCTTTAACATTT
>NW_006421100.1:1343-2646 GCF_000296735.1 Chrysochloris asiatica | reverse complement strand
ATTTCTCTATAGGAAAAACAGTATCTGCCTACATTTAAATTTCTTTCAAATAAATTTCATCTGTAAAACAGCCCTTTATCTCAAAAGTTGCCATAAATCTTCTGGCAGCTACGAATTACCAAGAAAACCAGCAAAAGTCCCACTGGATAGTAAGTTTTTAGAGTCTTATACACACATCTCTTTCCTGATTCAACAATGGATACTTTTTCATGAAATTAAACTGCCTTGCTTTTTGGTGTTCCTTTGTAAATTTGGATTGATCGCCAAAAGCAATGAGGAAAAGACATCACAGAAGTTAGGGCCTGCTCAAAAGCTTACCATCCAGGGAGGCAGGGCTTGATGGCGGCTAGGGTGGAGGTGCAGTGAAGTTCGCTGTTAGCAACACCACAGAATACCAGACAAAGAAGATCTAGGGCAGAGCTCCAAAACTCGGAACCACAGAGATAGGAATATTTTGAAGGCCCGAAGGCTTATATATTGTAGAACTTGAAGCTGAAGTAAAAAATCACGTACTTTTGAATCTGATGGGCTGGGCTTGGAGGCCCACAGCCGACATCTTGGGCAAGACCAAACGGAAAGACAAATGGGGGAGCAGAAAAAGCACTGAAAAATGCCTCAGGAACCTTGGAGCAAAGGTAGACAATACATTTCGTCAGCTCTGCTTTGTTCTGATTTTCTTTTTTTTTTTTTGTAACTGGTCATTGGCACACTCACTGTTTGCCCACCTTCATTCTGGTGACTACAGGTGGAGCCTGAGCGAGTGGACACCCCCCACCCTCACCACTGGTGGGTTCGTCTGCCACGCGTGTGCACAGATACTCAGCCCAACAGCAGGCCCTGATGGTTTTTGCTTGTTTGTCTTTTGTTTTGTTTGCTTTTTTAATATGAGAAAGGGCAGGACAGGGTTGTAGAGAGGGAAAGAGAGTTTAAAAACAAAACAGGCCAAAAATTAAATTAAAGCCTGAGGTATAGTGTAACAACCAACAGTGGCATCTTGAAATCTCTCAGGCAGCTTTGAGAGCAAGAAGCTGAAGAGAGGACTTTAAAGTCATATTCATAATAGGCTATAGATTTTTTTTTTCTTTTTTCCCTCCTCTCCATTTTCTGTGATTATAGACTGCAGTATTCAGTCTAGTTTTTGTTGTTGCTGTTTTTTCTTTTGTGTTTTTTTTTTTTTTTTTCCCTACTGGTGCTGTTTTGCTGTTATGTGCTCCCCCTTCTACCTATGGAAGACTCTTTCACTCCATATATTACACAAGAAGAGTCAGCAACTGCTGCCATATAGCCAAGCTACTATCACATT
>NW_006421100.1:0-547 GCF_000296735.1 Chrysochloris asiatica | reverse complement strand
ATCCAGCAAAGCTATCAATCAAATATGATGGAGTAATCAGAACATTCCAGGATAAACAGAAGCTAAGGGATTTTGCCAAAGCCAACCCTGCTATGAAAAACATCCTAAAGGGAGTTCTGTGGACTGAGAATCAACAAGAACAGTCAACAACCAGAGATTGACATACATGGCTGCACCTCCCAGAATTAAGTTGACAGAAGGAAGAGTCAAGAACAGAACAAAACTATAAGAATAAATCCAGAGAATCTAGGAGGTCAGTCTATGATCAAAACAAGTACAATGTAAAAGAAGGTAAACACATAGGAACAGAGATCCAGATGGTGAGAAGGTCAAGTCAATTACAGGATAAAATAGACTGCACTAAATGGAGAGAAAAGTTAATGGACTATAAGGCAACCTCAAAGAAAAGTAACGCTTCACAACATACCAAGAGAATGAAAACCCAAGAAGACCATGGAAACATTAAAACTATGAGGAAACTCACAAGAAAGAACACAAAAAGCATGAACTCAACAAAGGAAGACACACAGAACAAAGAAAGCAGCAA
>NW_006421099.1:1820-2373 GCF_000296735.1 Chrysochloris asiatica | reverse complement strand
TTGCCCTAAAGCCCTAGCACTAGAACTAGCCCTAAAGCCCTAGACCTAGCCCTAGTCCAAAGTCCTAAAAGCCCTAGCCCTAGCCCTAACGCCCTAACAGCCATAGACAAAGTCCTAGCCCTAAAGCCCTAACAGACCTAGCCCTAGCCCTAAAGCCCTAACAGCCCTGGCCCCAGCCCTAAAGCCCTAACAGCCCTAGCCCGAGCCCTAAAGCCCTAACAGCCCTAGCCTAAGCGCTAGCACTAAAGCCCTAAAAGCACAGGCCATAGCCATAATGACCTTGACCTAATGCCCTAGCAATAGACCTAGCCCTAAAGCACTAGCCCTAGCACTGTCCATAAAGCCCTAAAAGCACTATCTCTAACCCTAGCCCTAAATCCATAAGAGCCCAAGGCCTAGCCCTAGCCCTAAAGCCCTAAGAGTTGTAGGTCTTGCCCTAGCCCTAAAGCACTTACAGCCCTAGCCCTAGACTTAGACCTACAGGCCCAAAAGCCCTAGCCGTAGCCCTAAAGCCCTAAATCCCTAACAGCCCTAGCCCTATCCATAAAGCCCT
>NW_006421099.1:0-668 GCF_000296735.1 Chrysochloris asiatica | reverse complement strand
TAACAGCCCTAGCCCTAGCATTAGCTTTAAAGCCCTAATACGCCTAGCCCTAGCCCTAAAGCCCTAACAGCCCTAGCCCAAGCCCTAGCCCTACAACCCTAACAGCCCTAGCCCTAGCATTAGCTTTAAAGTCCTAATACGCCTAGCCCTAGCCCTACAGCCTTAACAGCCCTAGCCCAAGCCCTAGCCCTAAAGCCCTAACAGCACTAGCCCAAGCCCTAGTCCTAAATCCCTAACAGCCCTAGCCCTATCCCTAGCCCTAAATCCCTGACAGCTCTAGCCCTAGCCCTAGCCCTAAAGCCTTATAAGCCCTAGATCTAACCCTAGCCCTAACAGCCCTATCCCTAGACTTAGACCTATAGCCCTAAAAGCCCTAGTCCTAGCCCTAAAGCTCTAAAGCCTAACAGCCTTAAGACTAGCACTAAATCCCTAAAAGCCCTAGCCCTAAAACCCTAACAGCCCTAGCCCTAGCCCTAGCATTAAATCCCTAACAGCCCTAGCCCTAGCATTAGCCTTAAAGCCCTAATAGGCCTAGCCCTACCCCTAAAGCCCTAACAGCCATAGCCCAAGCCCTAGCCCTAAAGCCCTACCAGGCCTAGCCCTAGCCCTAAAGCCCTAACAGCCCTAGCCCTAACCCTAAAGCCCTAAAAGCCCTGGCCCTAGCCCTA
>NW_006421098.1:3605-4398 GCF_000296735.1 Chrysochloris asiatica | reverse complement strand
TAAATGTACCAGTTAGAGACAGAGAATGGCAGAATGGATAAGAAAGCAAGATCCTTCAATATGCTATCTGCAAGAGACACACAAAGCCAAAAACAGACTAAAAGTCAAGGAATGCAAAAAAATATAATTGCTTATTGCAATATAAAATGAGCCAGGAGTGGCAATACTAATCTTTGATGAAATAAACTTTAAGGCAAAACCCAACATAATAGGTAAAGATGGACATTATGTCATGATTAAAGAGACAATTGAACAAGTTAGCATAACCATAGTAAATATCTATGCTACCAATGAAAGAGCTCCAAAATATATAAAGCAAACTCTAATAGGTTTGAAGAAAGAAATACACAACTGTACAATTATAGTGGGAGATTTTAATATACCACTTTTGAAAACGAATTAAAAAAAGAAAGAAACTTGACAAAGACACAGTGGAACTAAACAACAAAAGCAGCCAACTGGACTTCATAGATGTGTACAGAGCATTCAACCCAAAGAGCAGTAAAATATACAATCTTTCCAGTGCACATGGAACATTCTCTAGAATAGACTATGTGTTAGGCCATAAAACAAGCCTCCATAATTTTACAGACATCAAAATACTATAAAACATCTTTTCAGACCACAATGCTATAAAATTAGAAATTGACAATAAGAAGACCAAGGAAATAAGTCAAATATAAGGAACTCGATTAACACCCTGCTGAAAAGCGACTGGGTAGTAGAAGAAATAAAATATGAATTCACAAAGTTCCTAGAAACAAATGAGAATGGAAACACAACATATCAAAAT
>NW_006421098.1:0-524 GCF_000296735.1 Chrysochloris asiatica | reverse complement strand
GGAGAGGGGCTGTGCTGACAACTGGGGGCAACCTTTTGGTTGGGTTGATGATACATGGATGGGATTGTAACCATGGCAGTGAAACAATATACAATAGGTTGAATGTAAAGCTAATGTTCTCCCAAATAAACTATCACATAATTCACAGTAAGACTTAAAAAAAATAAAACCCACAAAGTTGGTGCATTGAAATAATTAATAAAATCGACAAACCATTGGCCAAACTAACAAAAGAAAAGAGGGAGAAGAAAAAAATAACATGCATTAGAAACCACATGGATGATGTTACAACGGAACCAATTGAAATAAAAAAGATAATAAGATATTATGAAGAGTTGTACTCCAAAAATATGAAAATCTAGAGAGATGGATATATTTTAGAAAAACATAACCTACCTAAACTTACACAGAGTGAACTACAAAACTTGAACTAACCTATAACAAAGGAAGAAATTAAAAATGAAATACTCCCAACCAAAAAAAGTCTAGGTCCAATGGCTTCATTGGTGAGTTTTACCAAACAT
>NW_006421097.1:1964-2539 GCF_000296735.1 Chrysochloris asiatica | reverse complement strand
TATAAGGCAAGCAAAAGACATTGTTTGTAGATTCCTGCCGAAAAGCACATTTTACATTGTTCGCCTTCCATCAACGAAGGACCCTAATTTCAATTTAGGAATCAATTCCTTTGTGGGAAACTGAAAATCTGCTTAGTACGAAAAGCCTATGAAGTCGTCTTTTGAAAGAGCCAGGAACCTTGTAACTGATAGAATGTTGTTGCCATCAAGAAACTGGCTAACACATATTTTCTGACAGGGTTAAAAGCGTCTTTGCAGCAAGAAAATAGTGTCCTAGATCATGAAATCCTGAACGACACGTTGTGTTTAGTGTAATAAAAGTTTTGTTTTCATTCCTATACATGAAATAGCTTCCCCAATTGATTCTTTGTCTCTTTCAACAGTTCTTACTATGCATCACTTAACAAGCAAATTCATGGAGGCTTTCATTTTCAAACAGATAATTTTCCTATAAATAACCCAGGAAACACTGTTTAAAGATTCCTGGTGTGTATAACAATTAAGGTTTATAGCCTTTTTGCTAAGAAGCCTACCAATTTCACTTGCAAATTAATTGCTTTTTGTGAAACTGAAAT
>NW_006421097.1:0-559 GCF_000296735.1 Chrysochloris asiatica | reverse complement strand
TGCTTTTTGTGAAACTGAAATTTCGCTTCCTATGAAAAGCACATGAAATGGTCTTCAGAAACAGCTAAAAAACTTAAAACGGAGAGATTCAGGATAACACGAAGAAACTGGCTAATGGGAGCTTTCAAAACCATCTAAGAGTTTCATTAGGTAGTAAAACACTTTACGATGTGAATGTACTCTACCTTGCCAACACAGAAAGAAAGTAGTTTCCTTGATCATGAAATCCTGAACGAAACGTTGTGTTTAGTGCAATACAAGCTTTGTTTTCATTCCTATATATGAAATAGCTTCGCAAATTGATTCTTTGTCTTTCAACAGTTCTTATTATTCATCACTTAGCAAGCAAATTCATGGAGGCAGTCATTTTCAAACGGATAGCTTTCCCATAAGTAACACAAGAAACAGTGCTTAAAGATTCCGGGTGTGTATCACAATTAAGGTTTATAGACTTTTTGCTAAAAAGCCTACCAATTTCACTTGCTTATTGAGTTGCTTTTTGGGAAACTGAAATCTCGCTTCCTATGAAAAGCATATGAAATGGTCTTCAGAAACAGCT
>NW_006421096.1:3252-4152 GCF_000296735.1 Chrysochloris asiatica | reverse complement strand
GAGATCCATATTTGTGCCAATTCCAAAGAAAGGGAATTATTAGACAGTATTATTGATATTGCATGCAAGTAAAATGTTGTTAAAGGTATTTCAGAAATGACTGCAAGAGTATACTAACAGATAATTTCCAGATTTGCAAGCCAGTTTCCAAAGAGGACATGAAACGAGGGATACCTTTACTGTCCTTAGGTGGATCTTGGCTGAAAGCAAAGAATAACAGAGAGATGATTACCTGTGCTTTATTGACTATTCGAAGACTTTCGATTGTGTGGATTGTGACAAGCTATGAACTACATTTCAGTGAATGAACATTCTGGAACACTTAATTGTACTCATGAGGAACTTGTAAAAAGACCAAAAAAATCAGTTGTTCAAACAGATCAAGGGAACACTGAAAGGTTTAAAATTAGGAAAGGTGTGCAAGGATTGTATTCTTTCACCATACTTAGTCAATCTAAATGCTGAGTACATAATCTGAGAAGGTGGATTATATGAAGAAGAATGGGGCATCAGGATCGAAGAAGACTTATTAACATCCTGTCATATGCAGATGATACAATCTTTCTTGCTGAAAATGAAGAGGGCTTAAAATACTTACTGATGAAGATCAAAGACCACAGTCTTTAGTATGGGTTACACCTCAATGTATAGAAAACAAAAATCCTCACCACTGGATCAATACACAACATCCCTATAAATCAAGAAAAGATTGGGGTTGTCAAAGACTTCATTTTACTTGGATTAACCATTAACATTCTCAGAAGTAGCAGTCAAGAAATCAAATGAGCTTCCGGTTTGCCAGGGCGGCCAGGCGGTGCTTGTGAGTGGGGGCTCCGGGATGGGCGGGGGGGAAGCTCGTGAGTTGAGCTTCCCAGGTGGGAATTCACAGTCTCACGGCCC
>NW_006421096.1:0-472 GCF_000296735.1 Chrysochloris asiatica | reverse complement strand
CCCTATAAAGGATACATGGTTAGGCTTTCCTCTCTTTCTTTCTTTTGTGCTCTGCGGGTTAAGGGACCAGACTGCAGAGCGCTTTGAACTGCAAGGTCAGTAGACCGCCCCCACCAGCTGCTCCTTATAAAACCAATAAGGGTTTTTTTTTTTTCTTTATTGTTGTTGTTTTATTATTTTTTTCATTCCTGTGGTTTATATGTGTTACTAGAAGCTGCCCTGTTTAATCTCATTTTTTCTGGGGCTGAATCCTTTCTCTCTTTTCTTTTTCTCTTTCTTTTGTTTTTCATTTCTGTCCCTTCTCTCATGCGGTTGTTCTTTTTTTGTCTTGCTTCATTATTATCTCATTATCGCTTTTGTTTTTTGCTTTGCTTCTGATTTTGTTTGCTACCCTACTGGTGTTGCCTGGAGGTCACATAGCCTCCCTTCAACTATCGGAAAACCCCATTTTTGTTTTTGATTTTGAGTTTGG
>NW_006421095.1:1675-2727 GCF_000296735.1 Chrysochloris asiatica | reverse complement strand
AACAACAACAACAAGTTCAGACCGAAGCTGAGGAAACCTAAAACAAGTCCACGATAGCTAAAATATGACCTTGATCATATCCTACGTGAATTTAGAGGTCATCTGAAGAACAGATTTGATGCCTTAGACATTAATGACCAAAGATCAGAAGAGTTGTGGATGACGTCAAGAACAGCATATGTAAAGAAATCAAAAGATCATTAAGAAGACAGGAAAGAAGAAAAAAGAAAAAACCAACGTAGATGTCAGAAAATACTCTGAACCTTGCTTTTCAGAGTAGAGATGCTAAAATAAATAGAAGAAATAAAAAAGTAAAAGAGTTGAAAGAAAGTTTCAAAGGGCAGCTCAAGAAGGCAAAGTCAAATAGTATAATGAAATGTGAAAGGATCTGGAGTGAGAAAACCCAAAGGAAAGAACATGCTCTGTATTTCTCAAGCTGGGAGAACTGAAGAAAATATTCAAGCCTTGACTTTCAATATTGACACATTCTTTGGGAAAAATAGAAGTCCTGGTGTGTTACTGTAGGAAAAGCATTTCATCACGCTGTAGGTTTAACCTGCAAGGTCAGCAGTACAAACTTACTTGCCATTCCTTGAAAATATATCACAGAGTTGTTATGAGTCAGAACTGACTCGACGGCACTTAACAAGAACCACATGGGCAAAATAGTGAACGATGTAGAAAGTATCAGAAGACGATTGAAGGAATACAAAGTCACTGTACTAAAAAGACAGGATTGATGTTCAACCATTTCAAGAGGAAGCACACAATCAAGAGCCAATCATGCAGAAGGAAGAAGTCCATGGTACATTGAAGGCATTGGCAAAAAGCAAGGCTCAGGGAACAGGTAGAATACAAATTGAAATCTTTATCAAACTAATGTGACACTGGAGGCACTCACTCATCTATGCTAAGAAATTTGGAAGACAGATATCTAGCCAACTAATTGGAAGAGATCCATTTTTGTGCCCATTCCAAAGAGAGGTGACCTAATGGGATGTGGAAGTCATTAGACAATATAATTAGTATCACATGCAAGTTAAATTTTGCTA
>NW_006421095.1:0-890 GCF_000296735.1 Chrysochloris asiatica | reverse complement strand
CATTTGAGTTAAGGAGTTGGGGGAGAATGTTAAAAGTACTGTGGACTGCCAAATCAATGAACAAATCTGTTTTTAAAGAAGTACAGCCACAATTCTCATTAGAAGCCTGGATGCTGAGATTTTGTCTCTCGGATTTCAGACATATTATCAGGAAGCACCAGTTCTTGGAGAAGCACATCATTCTTGGTAAAGTAGAAGGTCAGTGAAAAAGAGAAGTCCTGTTTTGGCACAGTGGCAACAACAATGGGCTCAAATACAGCAATGATTGTGAGGTTGGTGCAGGACTGGGCAGTGTTTCATTATATTGTACATGGGATTGTTATGAATTGGTACTGACAGTACAGCACCTAATAACAACAACCTAAGACTAATTACTTTTAAGTTATAAAAGAACAGATCAGATACAGAAGCAAGCACAAATGCAGGAAGATACATACTGCTTTAGTCGTCTATTGCTGCCATACCAGATGTACTGCAAGTGGGTGGTTGACCAAGAAGAAATATATTTTCTCAAAGTTTAGGAGTATTAAAGTATGAATTCAGAAGTCTAGCTATAGGGGAATAGTTTCTATTTTTTCAGATTCTGGAAGAATGTCCTTGTGTTCTCAGAGCTTCTATTCTCACCCCATGTCTATATTTCTGATTGTTAAATCTGTTTTATATTTCAAGTATGTTTGATGCAAGATCCACCCTACACTAACCTTGCTTCATTAACATTCAAAGGCAACCTATTCCTATATGGGATGATAACTATAGTTTGGGATTTACAGCATATATTTTAGGAGTACACACTTCACTTTATGTTGTTGTTGTTAGGTACCATCAAGTCGGTACCGACACATAGCGACCTTATGCACAGCAGAACGAAACACTGCCTGATACTGGGCCAA
>NW_006421094.1:3062-3675 GCF_000296735.1 Chrysochloris asiatica | reverse complement strand
GCGACCCTGTACAGGGTTTCCGAGGGTGTAAATCTTTACGGGAGTAGAAAGCCTCATCTTTCTCCCGCGGAGCGGCTGGTAGTTTCGAATCGCTGGCCTTAAGGTATATTACAACAAAATGTGCAAAAATCTAGAATCACAAAACCAAAAAGGAAGAACATGCTCAACATTTCTCAACCTGGGGGAACTGAAGAAAAAATTCAAGCCTCAACTTTTGTTATTGAAGGATTCTCTGTGCAAATTATTGAATGATGCAGAAAGTATCAAGAGAAGATGGAAAGAATACACAGAATCACTGTATTAAAAGGAAATGGTTAATGTTCAACCGTCTCAAGAGGTAGCATATGATCAAGAGCCAATGATACTGAAAGAGGAAGTCCAAGGTGCATTGAAAGAATTGGCAAAGAAAAAAGCACCAAGAATTGATGGAATCAAAATTGAAATCTTTCAAGAAAGTGAGGCAGCACAGGAGGCCAAAAAATTTGGGAGACAACTATCTGGCAGACTGATTTGAGGAGATCTGTATTTGTGCCCATTCCAAAGAGAGGTAACCCAATGGAATGCGGAAATCATCGGACAATCTCTTTGATATCCCATGTGAGTAAAGTTTTGC
>NW_006421094.1:0-957 GCF_000296735.1 Chrysochloris asiatica | reverse complement strand
TCAATAACTTCATATGCATGTGAAAGCTGGACAGTGAATAAGGAAGACTGTAGAAGAATTGATGCTTTTGAGTTATGGTGTTAGAGGAGAATATTGAAAGTACCCAAAAAACCAATAGATCTGTTTTAGAAAAAGTGCAGCCAGAGTGCTCCTTGGATGCCAAGATGGCCAAACTTCATCTCTCATACTTTGGACATATTGTCAGGAGGGAACAGTCTCTGGAGAAGGATATCATGTTTGGTGAGGTGGACAGTCAGATAAAAAGAGAAAGACCCCAGCAAGATGGATTGACCAAATGGCAATGTCTATGGACTCAAGCGTGGCAACAGTAGTGAGGTTGGCCCAGGATCAGGCAGTGTTTGTTCTGCTTTGCATATGGTCGCTATGGGTTGGTACCAACTCAATGGCACCTAACAACAACAACAACAATAGCTAGTGATCATGGACATTTCTTCATATGTTTGTTGGTTCCCCAGATCTCCTTGGTGAAGTGTCTGTTCATGTCCTGTGCCCATTTTTTAATTGGGTTATTTGTCTCTTTTTTTTGTAGAGGTGTTGTAGTTTCCTATTGTTGTTGTTGTTAAGTGCCGTCTAGTCAGTTCCGACCCATAGAGACCCTGAACAGTGTTTCCGAGGCTATAAATCTTTATAGGAGCAGAAAGCCTCATCTTTCTCCCGCGGTGCATCTGGTAGCTTCAAACTGCTAACCTTGCGGTACCACTACGCTACCAGAGCTCCTTGTAGTTTCCTATATATTTTAGAAATTAGTCCCTTGTCTGATGTGCCATTGCAAAAGATTCTTTACCATACTGTGGGCTTCCTTTTTACTCTTTTGGTGAAATCTTTTGATGCACATAAATTTTTAATTTTTAGTATGTCCCAATCATCTATTTTGTCTGTTTTTGTTTGTCTAATTTTCAAAATGTTTGGTAGTCTGTGTATGCCCTGTATTAGAGC
>NW_006421093.1:2625-3133 GCF_000296735.1 Chrysochloris asiatica | reverse complement strand
AGGGAAGATCAGGTAATACCATTATTATTCAAATTTATACACCAACCACTAAAGCCAGTGAGGATGAAATAGAAGACCTCTATGAGTCAGAACCGACTCCATGGCACATAACAACAACCAACTTCTGCAACCTGGAATATATATAGATCAAGATATATTGATCTTTACTGTTGATTGGAATGCAAAGGTTTGGAACAAAGAGGAAAGATCAATAGTTGTAAAATTTTGCTTTGGTTATAAAAATGATGCTGGAGATCGCATGATAGAATTCTGCAAAATCAATCATTTGTTCATTTCAAATACCTTCTTTAGACAGCATAAGTGATGCTCATACACATGGACCTCACCAGATGAGATATACAGAAATCAAATTGACTACATCTGTGGAAAGAGATGATGGAAAAGCTCCATATCAACCATCAAAACAAGGCCAGGGACAGATTGTGGAACAGACCATCAATTGCTCATATGCAAATTCAAACTGAAAATGAAAACAAGTCCACAGAGC
>NW_006421093.1:0-520 GCF_000296735.1 Chrysochloris asiatica | reverse complement strand
TCATATGCATGTGAAAGCTGGACAGTGAATAAGGAAGACCAGAGAAGAATTGATGCTTTTGAGTTATGGTCTTTGAGGAGAATATTGAAAGTGCCATGGGCTGCCAAAAAAACAAACAAACAAAAAAACCAGATCTGTGTTGGAAGAAGTGCAGCCAAAGTAGTGTTCCTTGGAGGCCAAGATGGCCAAACTTCATCCCTCATACTTTGGGCATATTTTCAGGAGGGACCATCACTGGAGGATATTATGTTTGGTTAGGTGGAAGGTCAGAATAAAAGAGGAAAACCCCAGCAATATGGATTGACAAAATGGCAGCATCAATGGACTCAACAATCGTAAGTTTCATCCAGGACTAAGCAGTGTTTCTTTCTATTGTGCATAGGGTTACTATGAGTCAGTACTGACTTGATGACACCTAACACAACAACAAATGGGTATTTATCAGTTTAAACCTCAGTGTTAGCAGTTCTAGCTCACCAGCCACTCCTTGGGAAAAACAAAGGGTTGCTATAGGTTGGAA
>NW_006421092.1:0-2770 GCF_000296735.1 Chrysochloris asiatica | reverse complement strand
AAGCAACTTGCTTGTTCTCACTGAGCTATCATCTTTTCATCTGAAAAAGAGAAAAGAAAAATAGAATACTAGTAATTCTCATGATTAGTATGAAAAATCAGTGGAAAATATATTTAATGGTATTACCAAAAAAACACAACAACACAAAAACACAAAACCAGCTGATGTCATCTAATTGATTCTGACTCACAGTGACCCTGATTCCTAGAGACCCTATATGACAGATTAGAATTGTCCCACAAGAGTTCTTGAGCTATAAGCTATATGTAATCAGACTCTTATGAAGCAGATCATGGGTATGAAATGCTGAATTCTTGGTTAGAGCCAAGGATTTAACCACTGTATTATCAGGCCTTAAAATTAAGGGTGCTACTTTCTTTATCATTTGTTCTATAAAGAATATACATGTGAGACAAATAGAGTAAGAAATGCCAGAAGTCTTTCCTCCACGAAATCAGCAAAACATTTGGCAAAAACAATCAGAAACATGTTTTTTCAGAACTCTGGAACATAACCAAACATAGGTTTCAGCAATCCAAAAAGATTTTTGATAAGAATTGCTAACTTTTCAGTGTCTTAATTTATCATAGATCCATCCTCACTCCCCAACTCAGCTGTAGCCTTGAAAATTATAGCCCAGATCCCCACTACTGGTACCTGAGGAAGCAGAATGGACTTCATCTGCAAAGTATTATTATCTGGTCTTTACAAAGGTTCTTTAGAAGATTTACCTTGCCTGAGAATTTGCTTACTTTTGGAGTCCTGGTATGATGCTGTAGGATAATGTGCTGGACCACAAAGTCACCTTGAGTCACAAGGTTGGTGGTTCAAACTTACCAGTCACTCCTATATAGGGTTGTTATGAGTTGGAACTGAATCAATGGCACTTAACAACTACAACCAAAATCACTACCTGAAAAGTTGTTACTGAAAATATTTACAGGCATATGTGCTCCCTGCTATCTGACACAATACATAGCTGTTAGGACAAATAATAAAAAACGTAAAAAATTTGACAGGAAAGACTGGAGAATAAGATTCTTTGGGAAATAAGGGCATTGAGCAGCTTCAACATATTCCTGGGAATCTAGAATTGTGGGTCCATAAGTTTGCATGTACTTAGAAAAGACCTGAAAAGACTCTAAGCTCTTGGGTTGGCCATCTGGCTCTGAGCAACCAGAAAGTGAAGGGTAAGGCAGAGTTGTAAACCTCCTGGCTGAACGTTGAAGGTCATGAACACAGAACCCTTTGGCAAAGATTAGGGGATTTATTCATTTCAGGAGTTTAAGGAAATTTCTGTCCAATCATTATGTGAACACTAAGCTAGCGGAACATAAAACTTCAGAGGGCATGGATGTTAAAACCCAGACTTTAAAAAATTCATTTAGAAAAGTCGGTAAACAGAGAAATAACAACTACTATTTCAAGCAGTAAAACCAAACTTCCGTTGTGGAAAATTTGAAAAATGTATGAGACAAATGCAATGTTTTTCTTCTTTCATTTGTTGAACAAGAAATTACTGTGCAGATCTCACTCAGTGGAAATGCAGGTAGCTCTCAACCAAGATGCTCCCATTACAATATATTTACTTAGATATTTTTGTCTCCTTTTTTCTATGTTTCCTATCACTGCAGTGAGCTCCTTTCCACTAGGCTTGCTCTTTATAGCTTGTTGAACTCTGCTGATTCAGGCACATCTCATGATAGAAAACATATATATACTTCTGTATCCTTTTTTTCTAATTTATCAGTGACTCTTTTCATATATCTATACTTTGCTTAACTAGTAGTGAATTTTTTATACACATTTGCACACAAATAAATTTATAAATACATAAATAAGTACTAAGCCATAAATTACATCATTTATGGATAATCAATGGTGACATTTTTAGCAGGATAATTAATTCACATGCAAATGTTGAAGCATTGGAGATTCACAGCTAAAACAACTATCCTCTATGCACTTTTCCAATATTTTATATGAACCATTTGCCAACAGTGATATGAACACAATAAGGATTTAGAAGAGTGGGATATTTTGCCTCTTAATTTATATATGTTGAGTCTTGGTGTGGCACTGTGGGTTCATGCACTGGATTGCAAGGTTAGTTTGAACCGCAAGGTGGCTGGATCAAACTCACTAGTCACTTCTCAGAAACTCTATATATGGTCACTATGAGTTGGAACTGACCCAATGGCATTTAACAACAACAATTATATATGCAGAGAGATTTCACTACTGAACTAATGATTTTTGATATTGCATATCTTTTTTGTTAAAAAACAATTTGTATTTATTCATTTATAATAACTGATTATTATTCATTTATTATGACAATTTATTTTTTATAACTACCATGTAATTCTTTGAGATTCTAAGAGTGTTGGCACTGTACGATAAGCACTGGATTGCTAACTGCAAAGACCGTGGTTCAAACCCACCAGCTGCTCCTTGAAAACCCTTACAGAGTCCTATGTGTGCAAATGTGTATAAAAAATTCACTACTAGTTAAGCAAAGTATAGATATATGAAAAGAGTCACTGATAAATTAGAAAAAAAGGATACAGAAGTATATATATGTTTTCTATCATGAGATGTGCCTGAAGCAGCAGAGTTCAACAAGCTATAAAGAGCAAGCCTAGTGGAAAGGAGCTCACTGCAGTGATAGGAAACATAGAAAAAGGGAGACAGAAATATCTAAGTAAATATATTGTAATGGGAGCATCTTGGTTGAGAGCTACCTGCATTTCCACTGAGTGAGATCTGC
>NW_006421091.1:1098-2676 GCF_000296735.1 Chrysochloris asiatica | reverse complement strand
TTTTTGGTATAGAGGAATCCAACTGATTTTTGTATGTTGATCTTATATCCTGCCACTTTGATGAATCTTCCAATGAGGTCTAGTAGCCTTCTTACTGAGTCTTTGGGGTTTTCTACATATAGGAGCATATCGTCTGCAAATAGGGAGAGTTTTACTTCTTCTTTGCCAATTTGGGTCCCTTTAATTTCCCTGTCTTGCCGTATAGCTCTTGCTAACACTTCCAACACAATATTGAATAGGAGTGGTGACAAAGGGCATCCTTGTCTGGTTCCTTTTTGCTGAGGGAAGGCTTTCAGTTTCTCTCCATTGAGAGTAATGTAGGTTGTTGGTTTTGTATATATACTCTTAAATTATGTTGAGGAATTTCCCTTCAATTCCTATTTTGTTGAGTGTTTTTCTCAGGAATGGATGTTGGATTTTGTTAAATGCCTTTTCTGCATCAGTCGATATGATCATGTGGTTCTTTCCTTTTTTCTTATTTATATGGTGGATTATGTTTATTGTTTTTCTAATGTTTAACCATGCTTGCATCCTTGATATGAATCCCACTTGATCATGATGTATTATCTTTTTGATGTGTTGCTGGATTCTGTTGGCAAGGATTTTGTTGAGAATTTTTGCATCTATGTTCATGAAGGATATTGATCTATAATTTTCTTTCTTAGTGACATCCTTCCCTGGTGTTGGTATGAGGGTTATGCTTGCTTTATAAAATGTATTAAGATGCTTTCTATCTTCCTCTATCTTTTGAAATAATTTGAGTAGAATTGGTGACAGCTCTTCCCTGAATGTTTGGTAGAACTCACCAGTAAAGCCATCTGGGCCTGGACTTCTTTTGGTTGTGAGTTTTTTGGTGATCTGATTAATTTCTTCTATTGTTACGGGTCTGTTAAGGTTTTCTACTTCACTGTGTATAAGTTTATGTAAGTCATGTTTTTCTAAAAATGTATCTACCTCTTCTAAGTTTTCAAATTCGTTGGAGTACAACTCTTCATAGTATTCTGTTATTATCCTTTTGATTTCCTTTGGTTCCGTTGTGACATCGCTCATGTGGTTTCTAATGTGTGTTATTTGTGTCTTCTCCATCTTTTCTTTTGTTAGGTTTGCTAATGGTCTGTCAATTTTGTTTATCCTTTCAAAGAACCAGCTTCATGTCCTGTTGATTTTTTCTATAGTTTTTCTGTTTTCTATCTTATTTATTTCTGCTCTAATCTTTATTATTTTCTTTTGGTGGCTGTAGGTTCCCTCTGTTAGTCTGTTTCTAATTGTTGTAGATGCTGTGTTAATGTGTTAATTTTGGCTCTTTCTTCTTTTTGGATGCGTGCGTTTATTGCAATAAATTTTCCTTTCAGCACCACTTTCGCCATGTCCCAAAGATTTTCGTATGTTGTGTTTTCATTCTCATTTGTTTCTAGGAA
The DNA here is from genome assembly GCF_000296735.1 of Chrysochloris asiatica. Taxonomy (NCBI): domain Eukaryota; kingdom Metazoa; phylum Chordata; class Mammalia; order Afrosoricida; family Chrysochloridae; genus Chrysochloris; species Chrysochloris asiatica. Next base: position 1,258 of record NW_006421091.1, on the reverse strand, counting down.
TAATTATGAATTCACATTTAATTTCTTCTACTACCCTGGGTGTTATTCTGTTTCCATGTATTTGAATTATTTCCTTGGTCTTCCTATTGTTGATTTCTAATTTGATAGCATTGTGGTCTGAGAAGATGCTTTGTAGTATTTTGATATTTGTAAATTTATG
>NW_006421091.1:0-456 GCF_000296735.1 Chrysochloris asiatica | reverse complement strand
ATGTTTCCATGTTCTTCTTGGATTTTCATTTTCTTGGTATGTTGTGAAGTGTTTATTTTCTTTGAGGTTACCTTATAGTCCATTAACTTTCCCCTTCATTTAGTGCAATCTATTTTATCCTGCAATCTACCTGACCTTCTGATCATCTGGATATCTGTTCCTATGTGTTTACCTCCTTTTACATTGTAATTGTTTTGATCATAGACTGACCTCCCAGATTCTCTGAGTTTGTTTTTATAGTTTTGTTCTGTTCTCGATTCTTCTTTCTGTCAATTTAGTTCTGGGAGGTGCTGCCACATATGTCAATCTCTGGTTTTTGCCTGTTCTTGTTGGTTCTCAGTCCACAGAACTCCCTTTAGGATTTTTTGTAGTGCAGGGTTGGCTTTAGCAAAATACCTTCACTTCTGTGTATCCTGGAATGTTTTCATTACACAATCGTATTTCATTGATAGCTTT
>NW_006421090.1:3107-3774 GCF_000296735.1 Chrysochloris asiatica | reverse complement strand
GTTCTACCGTCCCTTTCCTCCCACCCCTGGTAATCAACAAAGAATTTTTTTCTTTCTTTTAGTTTGTTGTTGTTGTTGTTAAGTGCCATTGAGTCATTTCTGACCCATAGTGACCCTGTATAGTGTGTCCAAGGAGCAGCTGGGGATCTTGAATCACTGATATTGCGGTTCAAATGACTTTGCAGTCTGACACATTAGTTCACAGTGCCACACCAGGATGGATACCTTTTATTAAGTGTTTATAATAATAGTCTTATGCAATATCTGCCCTTTTGTGACTGACTAATTTCACATAATGTCCTCAAGTTTCATCCATGTTATGTGGTGGTTTTCAGCTTCATTATTCTTCAAGGTAGCATAATATTCCATTGTATGTATGTACCAAAGTTTGTTTATTCGTTCTTCTATTGATGGGCACTTAGGCTCTCTCCATCTTTTTGCTATTATGAATAGCTCTGTAATAAAAATTGGTAAGCATATATCTACTTGTGTTATGGCTCATATTTCTTGTAGATATATATCAAGCAGAGAAATTACTGGATCATAAGGTACTACTTTTTCCAACGTTCTGAAGAAGCACCACTGTTTTCCAGAGTGGTTGAATCAGCAAAAAAAAAACCCCAAAAAAACTACTAGAACATATTGAAAGATTCAGCAAAGTGGCAGG
>NW_006421090.1:0-533 GCF_000296735.1 Chrysochloris asiatica | reverse complement strand
AATAGTTAGATGAATGTATGCTGGTGTATTATTAAACTCTATGATTGCCTCCTGGTAGATGTGATCAGGAGATGGGCTTCTCTTTCCTCTTCTGTTATTACTCAACTCAGATGGATGTTAGCAGCTGTTGGTTATTGTCACTGGTCTGGTGTATTGCAACTGGTATTGGTTCTTGCCCAGATGGTGGGATTTTATAGGGTGAAATTGTAGTTTCTCTGTTATTCATAAGATTTTCTTAAGAATTTATTATTCATAAATTTCTTCATAAATTTAAGCATTTGGAAGTAGTTCATCATTCCTTTTTCCTAGTCAGTCTTTGTCTGAAAGCTCATCTGAAACCTGTCCACCATGGGTGACCCTGCTGGTATTTAAAATACCGGTGGAAAATCTTCTAGAATCACAGCAACTCACAAGCAGCCACAGGAGAAAGATATCATGAGTGGTAAAGTGAAGGGAGAAAAAGTAGAAGACCCCTAGTGAGATTGATTGGCAAAGTGGCAGCCTCAGTGGGCCCAAGTGTGGCAACAATTGTG
>NW_006421089.1:3033-4063 GCF_000296735.1 Chrysochloris asiatica | reverse complement strand
TACCAGGAGGGACTAGTCCCTGGAGAAGGACATAATGCTTGGTAAAGTTGAGTTTCAACAAAAATGAGGAAGACCCCAGATGAGATGAATTGACACAGTGACAGCCACAATGGGCTCAAACGTAGTGACAATTATAAGGATGGTGCAGGACTGGGCAGTGTTTCATTCTGTTGTGCATAAGGTCTCTGATTCAGAACCAACTCCATGGCACCTAACAACATATTGGAACAAAGTATATCATTGCTAATATCAGATGGATCTTGTCTGAAAGCAGAGAAAGCCAGAAAGATGTTTATTTGTGTTTTATTGACTATTCAAAGGCATTCAGCTGTGTGGATTGCAGCAAATTGTAGATAACATTGAGAAGAATGGGAAATCCAGAACACTTACTTGTGCTCATGCAGAACCTGTATATAGACCATGAAACAGTTGCTCAGACAGAACAACGGATACTGAATGGTTTAAAATAAGGAAACGTGTGTCAAAGTTGTATTCTTTCATCATATTTACTCACACTTTATGCTGAACTGGAGTATATGAAGAAGAATGAGGCATCAAGTTTGGAGGAAGACTCATTAGCAACCTCTGATATGTAGATGGCACAGTCTTGCTTTCTGAAAACAAAGAGGACTTGAAGCATTTACTGATGAAGATCAAAGACTACAAAGGTCTTTATGGATTACAGTTCAACATATAGAAAACTATTCATAACTGGATCAATGAACAATATCATAATAAAAAGAGAAAAGATTGATGTGAAAATTTTCATTTTAGTTGAATTCAGTCAACATCCATGGAAACAACAGTCAAGAAATCAAAGACCTCTTTAAAGCAAAGATGTCACTTTGAGGACTTAAATAAGCATGATCAAACCATGTTATTTTCAGTTGCCTCATATGCATGTGAAAGCTGGGCAATGAATACAGAAGACTAAAGAAGAATTGATGCCTTTCATTTATGGTGTTGGCAAATAATACTGATTATACTAGGAGCTCTGGTAGTGTAGTGGTTACGAATTGGGCTGTGAACC
>NW_006421089.1:0-573 GCF_000296735.1 Chrysochloris asiatica | reverse complement strand
TGCCTCCTGGCCACCAGCTCTTAGTCCCTCTATTCCCATGGATCTAGAGTCCTCAGCTGCGCCCTCTCTCCATGACCCCATCTCTGCCTCCATCTCTGGCGTCACTGCTTCTCTGGATGAGGTCCTTCCTGAGTTCTGCTTGTGCTCTTCTCCCTTGATGGTCGTAGGGTCCTCTGTTTCTGGACTGTAAGATTAACCACTCCCCTGTTTTTGTTACAAAACCTTTTACAATTATGACATCTGCAATTAGCCATGATAACAATTGTTCACTATTTAATCTTACAAATCTTACCCCATCTCTTTTCACCAGACCCATCTAGACAAGATGACAGCTATTCAGTGGGGATTCTTTCTTCCCCCACACACTCTTAAACTAAACTCCCTCTTGAAACCTTGTAAGCCAGTCGCTTCATGCCTTTATCGTCCCCTCATTTTAGGTAGCCAATGTCTAAATTGCCTGTCCTTTATCTACCATGTATGTTGTTGTTAAGTGCCATCTAGTCGGTTCCGACCCATAGCGACCCTGTACAGGGTTTCCAAGGGTGTAAATCTTTACGGGAGTAGAAAGCCTCA
>NW_006421088.1:3353-3830 GCF_000296735.1 Chrysochloris asiatica | reverse complement strand
TGGCAAAGAGGAAGTAAAACTCTCCCTATTTGCAGTCGATATGATCCTATACGTAGAAAACCCTGAAGACTCAGTAAAAAAAGCTACTAGACCTCATTGGAAGATTCAGCAAAGTGGCGGGGTATAAGACCAACATACAAAAATCAGTTGGGTTCCTCTATACCATAAACGACAGCGTTGAAAAGGACATTAGGAAAGCAAATCCATTTACAATAGGCACCCAAAGGATGAAATATCTAGGAATAAATGTAACCAAAGAAACAAACGACTTATATAAAAAACTACAAAACACTAATGCAAGAAACCAAAAGAGACTGACAAAAATGGAAGAATATACCATGCTCCTGGATACCATGCTTCACTTAACATTGTGAAAATGTCAATACTGCCCAAAGCAATTTACACATATAATGTGATCCCAATCCAGATTCCAGACATTCTTCAAAGAGATGGAAAAAACAATTACAAACTTTATAT
>NW_006421088.1:0-1558 GCF_000296735.1 Chrysochloris asiatica | reverse complement strand
GGAGACAGCCAAAGTACCCATCAACTGAAGAATGGATAAACAAATTGTGGTACATACACACAATGGAATATTATGCTACCTTGAAGAATAACAAGAAAGCTGCAAGCCACCACATAACATAGATGAACCTTAAGGACGTTATGTTGAGTGAAATTAGTCAGTCACAAAAAGAGAAATACTGCATAGGACCACTACTGTAAAAGACTAAGAAAAAGAACCCATACTAACGGGGGTTGGGGGAATTCTTTGTTGATTGCTGGGATGTTGGGGGTGGGTGAGTGGAGGGAGGGGAAGGTGGAGCACAGGACAGGGATTAGACACAGGAAAGTTTGGGTGCTGGGGAGGGGGGCAATATACAAGAAGGGTAAGGGGAATGGAAGAACAAAGGAGATGGGAGAACAATTAGGCAGGTTTGAATGGGCTATGTGAGACAGAGGTAAAGAATGATGTATGCACAACCTTGGAACAACAGGGCTCTGGGATACAGAGATTGAGACATGGTTGGAATGGGGAAAAGGGGAAAATAATGTTGAGATGCTTGTCTGTCTTTTGAATCTTGGGTTTCCTTACATTATATTATAAAATAGACACTGGAGGGGGAGAGGAAGGAATAGCGAAAAGCATCACCATAGAAAGTGTGTAAGTCCATCTTCTGCCTATAACTGATTGGAATACCTAAAATAGGGCTACAACGTGCCCAGTGAAGGAGGCTTCCTGAGGAGCCTCTGCAATACATAAGACTATAGGTAGAAGCCTGAATCACATCCAGATCTCCAGAGATGGGAAATTTCCACTTGAAAGGACGAGCAAACCAGCCTGAAGCGGCTAGAAGAACAGAAGATACTTCTTGAAAGAAAGACCTACAAGAAAAATACAAAACAATAGCGGCAGGCAGACTGTTACTACAAGAACAAACAAGTTGCTTGCCCAGGAAACATTAAGGCAAGTGGTAAGGTCCCCTCAGTGCAAACCCCCTTCCAAGAATAAGACTCAATGGGAATACACGCTCTGATTGGTGACCACGCTTGTCACTGATAAGAGTAAGTGAGGGAAAAACAGCAATGAAGCGGTGAGCTAAGCCCTACAATGTGGAGAGTGAAGCGTTCAGTTGATAAAAAGAGAGGCCATATGCATAAGTACTCCCACACTTGCAGATAATACCCACTTCATCTGGCTTCAATGACTGGATGATCAGAGCTCAACCAGAAGAAGAAAGAAGAGGGAAAAAAGAGTAATCTGATACAATTTGATGAACTTGATTTACACCTATGGATGCAGTAGTTTAAAAGAGGGAACAAATTCTTACAGCAAGAATCATTCCCACCCCCTCCACACACAGTGTAGACAGGGATGGGCAACTTGGACATTGTCTACCCAAAATGGGGAAGGAGGGGAACTGCAAAGGTAAGAAGTGACTGGCTTACAAGCTTTCAAGAGGGAACCTAGAGCCAGGGGGCATGGAGGAAGGAAGAATCTCCAGTGAGTAGTATCCAATCTGTTTAGGCGGAGCTGATGAAATGAAATGCAGATGGGTCTCTTGTGATACAATAGTGAATAA
>NW_006421087.1:0-2772 GCF_000296735.1 Chrysochloris asiatica | reverse complement strand
CACATGTAGAATTGGCAGCCAGCCACTGGTGCTTTGAACTTTTCTTATATATGAGGGAGCTTCAAAAAGGTCCATTATCTTCTAATTTCATTTTTCTTTTTCTTTTTTTTAATAAATGTTTTATTGTGAATTATGTGATAGTTTTGAACCACCAATCTTGCAGTTCAAACGACTTTGCAGTCTGACACAAAGTCTACACACCATACCAGGACTCCAGTACTGGGGATAGAGTGCTCTAAGAATGTGGGAGTGGTTCTAGAACTGGGCACTGAGATTTGAGAAGAGTTCCTGAAAGCCAAAAGTGCCTTGAAGCAGATGCTAATAGGAACCTTATGGGCTTTGATAAGGCTGCTGGGAGAGTATGCAGTAAGTGAGGTGGATTTCGTGCAGACTGGAGGAAGGGGAGGTCCTTGGTATGCTGTGGCATCATATATACCTGCAGGCCTAGCTAGTTGGGCTCTAGAAGATGACATCTGGTTTCTTCTTGATGTTGACAGTAAAATGCATGAGGAGCTAGATAAACCAAAGCAGGGTTTCTCAAGTGAGAGTGGTATCGTCTCACAGAGGACATCTGGTAATATCTGGAAGCATTTTTGGTTGTCAAAACTGAGGAAGTTGCTACTGGCATCTAAAAGGTTGAGGACAAGGACACGACTAAAAATTCACAAAACAGCACAGCACCCCCACCACAAAGAATTATCTGGCCCAAAATGTCAGTAGTGCTAGGATTGAGGAAGGTCTATTAAATATGAAGGAGTTAAGCCTTCATGGCTTAGGAAATTCTCAGCTTCTCCAAATGACAAATGATGCTAAAATTAAGAAACGGCTTCTGAGCAAAGCTCAAATCCAGGGCACAGCCAGGAAAGCACGGTCCAGAAATGAAACTGAGAATGTAACTATACAATATTTTGTTAACATCTCTGGAAGATTTGAGGCCATGCCTCAAAATACTATTCAGTCAGATAAAAGACCTCTAAAGAAATAATACCCATGAGTCAGAATCTCCAGGGTTACTAACAACAACAAAGACATTCTGGGTGTGCCTTACAGAGTCTCTGAATCTAACAATTAAGATTCCAGAAAGCTTAAGGGTGTTGTCCCTTAGCCATCTCAGCAGAAGCCCAAGGTAGAGCAAGCCTTATCACAAATGAATTTGTAGGTATGACTTTTGTCTAGTAGAGTGGATCTGAATAAGATTCCATTTTTTTAAGGGATTGTGTATCTAGAAATCTCACTAGCTTGGACTTAGAATGATACAGACAAGCACCAAGTAAAAAGAGGATTTCTGATTCTGGATAAGATGGAGTGGACACATTCCTCTCTATCCCTTCCAATAAACACAGCTAAAGTGCTGGACATTACATCTAAGACAAACAGAAGAAGACTCTAAGAGAAGAGAGAAGACAGACCAGCTAAGGGCCCAATACCAAGGAATGATTCAGCAGTGAGTCCCTGGGTTTTGTTTTTGTTTTTTTTTTGTGTGTGAGGGTGTTGGGGAAGTCTGCAACCTAAAAAGGCTAAACAGATGCAGACCAAAAAAATGCCCCCATTAAAAGCCTTTTCTCTTGCTAAAGGACAGAGAAAGAGGCACCTAGCTAGACAGAAACCTTTTTGACATTAAACACTCCACTTCAGCAAAATACTAGAGAGAAAAAAACACTGTCAATCTCGGTTAGCAAAGTGAAACCCTAGATTTCAGCCTTTGCCTGGAGGAAACAGGCATCCCTACTCATCACCATCATTGAGGTGTCCTCACAAGAGGCTCAGTCGGGGGTGGGGTGAGGGGTGGGGTGGTGGTGGGGGTGGTGGAGACTTTCCTCACCACTCAGCATTAACAAAGTGCCCTACCCCATCAAGTCCATGGTGTCAGTAGATACCTTGTGGGGAAGCCTGGCCTTCCACTCTCATCTGGCAATGATGAGGTATTTTTTCACTCCCCACAATGTAAAGCCTAAGTGCCGAGCCTGGAATTTCAACCCTGCCCAGGGTAATGAGGCAGCCCCATCTCCCTTACAGAGTGGAGTCAGCAGAGATCAAGTGGGAAACCTAAATTTGTCACCACTGCACAATAGTAACCCGGTGCCTCTCCCATCTTATGCTTCTGAGGACAGCAGAAACCTGGATTTTCATACCCACCAAGCAGGAAAGAGTTGGTGCTCTCCTACCTCATCAGCCCACTGTCAGCAGAGGGCTGCTAACATAGAAGGTTTAAAGGAAATCCAGAGTTAAAACGCCCAGGTTACAATATAATAATAATAACTTGCCATACAGGAATCAGGAAAACTGCAACCTGAACAAGTAAAGAGAGTAACAGATGCAACACTGAGATCACAGAGGTATTGGAATTATCTGACAAGGATCTTAAAACAGGTATGATAAAAATGCTTCAATAAGCAATTATGAACATTCTTGAAAACATCGGGGAAAAAAATAGAAGAGAAACAGCAAAGAAATAGTATAAAGAATAACCAAATGGAAACCTTAGAACTGAGGAATAAGTAAGAAAACACACACACACACTCCCCTCTCCCATGGTGCTTCACTGGATGAGCTCAATAGAAGAATGGAGATAAGATAATACAGGAAAGAACCAGTGAACATGCAGATAGGATATAATTACCCAGTCTGAACACAGAGAGAAATTAGACTGAAGAAAGAAATAAAAACAACACAGTCTCAGGAACCTGTGAGACATTACAAAAGATCTAACATTTGTGTTATCAGAGTCCTGAGTGGAGAGAAAAAAAGAGGTGGAGTTGGGAAAATGTTCAA
>NW_006421086.1:1989-2603 GCF_000296735.1 Chrysochloris asiatica | reverse complement strand
GGTATACTTTTCAAACCTGCCCCCCAGCCTTCAGTGCACAGTCCCTCTCCCTCCCTGAGTCTAATAGCCACTCCATCTCTACACCTCATCATATCTTCCTCCATCTCTGGCATCAGTGTTTCTCTGCATAGGGTCCTGCACTCTGCTCTTCTCCCGTGATGATCTAAGTGTCCTTCGTGTCTGGACTGCAAGATCAACCACTCCTCTCCTTTTGTTACAAAATGTCTACCTTTGCATTAGGAAGAACTCACAATCAGTCTTGATAGCAATTGTTCACTATTGAACCACAAGAGTCTTATCTCCATTTCCTTTCAACAGCCCCTTCCAGACAGGTTGGAAACCATTCAGTGGAGATTCTACCATCCCCCATGCCCTCTGAAAACAGGCTCCTTCTTGAAAGCTTGTAAACCAGTCATTTTGTGCCTTTGTAATCCTCCCTCTCCCACACACATTCTGGGTAGCCAGTGTCTAAGTTGCCCATCCCTGTCAACCCTGTGTACCGAGGGGGTAGGAATGATCCTCGCGTAAAGATTTGTTCCCTCTTTTGAGCTACTACATCCATAAGTATAGGTCAAGTTCTTCTTTCTTCTTCTAATTGAGTTCTGATCATCCAG
>NW_006421086.1:0-616 GCF_000296735.1 Chrysochloris asiatica | reverse complement strand
GTCTCTTAGCTTCTGTTGATTCTGGAATGTTTTGATTGCATCATTGTATTTGATTGACAGTTTACTGGGTAGACAATTCTTGGTGGGCAGTTTTTGGGGTTTTTTTGCCTTTTAGGGTTTTATATATGTCTCCCCATTGCCTCTTGCCTGAATGGCTTCTGCTGAAAGGTTACACCTTAATCTGATTTATTTGCCTTTGTAAGTAACACTTTTCTTTCCCCTGTCTGCTTTTAGGATTCTCTCCTTTTCTTTGATTTTGGAGGGCTTGATTATAATATGTCTTGTTGATGTTCTTTTGGGGTCTTGTCATCCTGGGGTGTATTCTACTTTGAATGTTTACCTTCTCATCCTTAAGATGTTAGAGATATTTTCTTCTATAATATCCTCAACTATCTCCTCTATGGACTTGTGTGATTCTTCCTGTTCCAGAATACCAAGAATTCTTAAGTTATTCCTCTACAAGTTATCCAGCATGCGTCTTAGACTCTCTTCAGATTTATTTAATCATTTTTTCTGCTTGCTCTTCTATCTTAGCAGTATTGAGAGCTTTGTCTTCCAACTCACTGGTACTGGCTTCCATCTCTTCAGTTCTACTCCTTTGCCCTTTCAGTGTATT
>NW_006421085.1:0-2415 GCF_000296735.1 Chrysochloris asiatica | reverse complement strand
TTTTGGTCTCTACCCCCGCCCCCTTTCTTGTAAATATCCTTTTGCTTTCTTCATGAATGATATTCTTGATATCATCCCACAACTCTTCTAATTGTCAATCATTGGTGTGGAATGCATCAAATCTGTTCTTGAGATAGTCCCTACATTCAGGTGGGATATACTCAAGGTCACATTTTGGCTCTCATGGACTTGTTTTAATTTTCTTGAGCTTGCATCTGAGCAAATGATGATCCTTTCCACAGTCTGCCTCTGGCCTTGTTTTGGCTCATGATGTGGAGCTTCTCCACAGTCTCTTCCCTCAGATATAGTCAATTTGATTCCTATGCAATGCATCTGTTGAGGTCCAGGTTTATAGGTCACCTTTTTTGTTGTTTTAGAAAAAGAAATTTACAATGAATAAGTCATTGGTCTTGCAAAATTATCTCCTGGTTCATTTCTATCACCAAGGCCATATTTTTCCAACTACTGATCCTTCCTCTTTGTTTCCAACGTTCACATTTCAATCACCAGTAATTATCAATGCATTTTGATTACATGTGTAATCAATACCAGATAGAAGAAGTTGATTGAAGTCTAATTTCTTCATCATTGGCTTTAGTGGTTGGTTCATAAAGTTGAAGAATAGTCATTGTAAGTACACGGATATTACCACAGATAGCATTGTGCTTGAAGTTAGATCTTGAAATACTCTTTTTCACTATGAATGTTACACTATTCTTTTTCTATTTGTCATTTCCAGCATAGTAAGCCATGTGATTGTTAATTCAAATAGGAGTCAAAATGGCTAATACCAATCCATTTTGGCTCACTATTGCCTAGGACATCTATCATAATGTGTTCCATTTCATTTTTGACAGCTTCCAATTTTCATAGATTCATACGTTATATATTATAAGTTACTATTATTAATGGATGTTTGTAACTGTTTATTCTCATTTTGAGTTGTGACCCATCAACAAATGAAGGTCCTGAAAGCTTCTTTCTATCCACATCACTAAGATCAACTGTACTTTGAAGCAACTCTTACCCAGTCATAGTTTGAATGCCTTCCAACCTGAGGGGTTTATCTTCCAGTCCTGTATTAGAAAATTTTTTGCTGCTATTCGTAGGGTTTTCATTGGCTAACCTTTTAGAATTGGTCTGCCTCTCATTTTTTCCTAATCTGTCTTAGTCTGAAAGCTCCACTGAAAACTGTCTTCCATGGCTGACCCTGCTGGTATTTAAAATTCAGCTAGCATAACTTCCAGCATCACAGTAACACATAACCCATCATAGTATGAAAAAGTGACAGATGAATGGTGATGTTCATTGATGTTATTGTTGTTGTTAAGTACTGTGGAGTCAGTTCCAACTCATGGTAACCCTCACAGGGTCTCCAATGCTGTAAATCTTTACGGGAGCATAAATCCTCTTCTTTCTCCCATGGAACAGGTGGTAGTCTCGAACTGCCAACCTTGAGGTTAACAGTCCGATTCGTAACCACTATGCTACTAGAGCTCCTTGATTCATTGATAGGAAGACTTAAATTATGAAAATGTCAATGCTACCCAAAATAATCTACTGATACTATGCAATCTTGATCTGGATTCCATCAACATTCTCTCCAGAGATGGAAAAACTCATCACCAAATATATATATCAAGGAAACAGACCCCTAATAAGGAAAACACTACTAAAGTCCTGGTATAGCACTATAGGATAATACTGGATAGGTAACCACAAAGTTGGCAGTTCAAATCCATAGCCATTCCTTGGAAATTCTGTACAGGGTTGCTATGAGTCAGAACTGAGGTACTTAACAAGAACAACTATAAAAGAAGAAGAAAATAGGAAGCCTCACACTTTCTGATCCCAAAACGTATTATACAGTCATAATAGTTAAAACAGATTGGTACTGGTACAATGACAGACACATAGATAAATGGAACAAAATTGAAAACCCATAAGTGAACCCATTTACCTATGGAAATCTTGGACAAAAGTCTGAAACTCATTAAATGGGGAAGATTTAAATTAACCAGATGATGCTGGAAAAACTGTATATCCATTTCTAGAAAAGTGAAACACAACCCATATCTTATACCATATATAAAAAATGACCTCAAGATGGGCCAAAGGCCTAAATGTAAAACCTAAAACTCTAACAACCATCAAAGGAAAAATAGAGACAAACTTAGGGACTTTAATGTTGTTGTTAAGTGCTGTGAAGTTGGTTCCAACTTTATAGTGAGTCTGTGTAGGGTTTCTGAGGCTTTAAATCTTTACTACAGGGTATGAATTTAGAGATCATCTGAAGAACAGATTTGATGCATTAAACACTAAAGACCAAAGACCAGAAGAGTTGTGGGATGACATCAAGAACATCATATATGAAGAGAGCAAAAATTCATTAAGAAGACAAGAAAGAAGGAAAAG
>NW_006421084.1:0-1313 GCF_000296735.1 Chrysochloris asiatica | reverse complement strand
GGTATGTGATTATTAGCTTCTTTCCAATTACCTTATTGATTCTGTGTTTTTCTTCCATTTTTGGGATCTTAACTATGATGTCACAGTGTTTGTTGCACTGTGGTTAGAGTCCCCAGTGATAAACAAAGAGATGCTCATTTGGACCCACTATCTGCTCCATAGGAGCTGTGATAGCATAGCGGTTAAGAGTCGGGCTGCCAACCTCAAGGTCAGCAGTTCGAAACTACCAGCGATTCCGCAGGAGAAAGATGAGGCGTTCTGCTCCCATAAAGATTTACAGCCTCAGAAACCCTGTGCAGAGTCACTATGAGTCAGAACGGACTCCACAGTACTTAACAACAACAACAACAACATCTGCTCCATGGCAGAAACATGTAGCAATCTGCTTCCCTAAAGATGTGCAGCCTTGAGGACCCTATAGGAGAAGCTCTACTCTGTCCTATAGTGTCACTGTGACTTGGAATCAAACTGATGGCAGTAGGTTCAGTGGGTTTAACTGTGATGTGTCTTCATTTAGATCTCTTTGAATTGATTCTACCTGGGGATCTTTGAGATTCCTTGATCTGTAGATTCATGTCCTTCATGTGATTGTCATTGTTTCTTCAGCTATTCTTTGTCTCTCTTTGTCTCTCACATCTCCTTCTGGAATTCTCATGTTGTATATAGGACTTCTGTTGTGAAGGCTGGTAGGGTAACCCATGGTAGACAGGTTTCAGCTGAGCTTCTAGACTAAGACAGACTCAAAAGCACTGTAGGCAGACTACTAGGTAATGGGCAGTTACAGGGTGAGGAGGGAGTGTCACTCTCTGGCTAGCTGTGCTCTGCCTTGTTGCTGTCATTTCCCTGTACTGGGGACTGTTTGCTGTGAATGTGTCTCCTCCATTCAAGATGTCTCTTTCCCGGCACATGGTATCCTCACACAGCAGTTTCCAGGGCTAGTGAGATATGGGGCAAACACACAACAACCACACAAACAAACTCACTGGCACTGAGTGATTCTGATTCATAGTGCTCCTGTCTAGGGTTCTTGAGGCTGTAAATCTTAGTTACAACAGAAGCGTTCCCCTGATCCCACAGATCAGCTGGTAGGTTTGAACTGCTGACCTTGTGGTTAGCAGTCCAGTGCCTATCCTACAACATTCAATAACAATTGGGCACAGATGGATCCAAATTGACTCGTAGTATGATTTTTCCCATTGGTTTCAGAGTCCTGAGCTTTGGGGTGCTCAGAGAGGCAGGTAGAGTGCTGATTCTGAGAGCAGACTTCACTGCAGGGGGACCTCCTGAAGTAACTCACTGTAGCCTGCAGGGGG
>NW_006421083.1:1608-2644 GCF_000296735.1 Chrysochloris asiatica | reverse complement strand
TTTGATTTATTTGACTGCTTCTATGGGTGTTGATTATGGACCCAAGCAAAATGTCATCTTTGACAATTTTAATCTTTTCTCCATTTATCATAATGTTATTTATTGGTCCATTTGTAAGGATTTTTGTTTTCTTTACACTGAGGTTCAATCCATACTGAAGGTTGTGGTCTTTGATCTTCATAAGTAAGATTTCAAATCCTACTTGTATCCAGCAGCAAGGTTTTATCAACTGCACATTGCAAGTTCTTGAAGAGTCTCCCTCCAATCCTGATGCCACATTCTTTTTCATATAATCCAGTTTCTTAGATTATTTGCTTATTATATAGATTAAATAAATATGGTGAAAAGATAAAACCATGATACACACCTTTCCTAATTTTATACCATTGGGTATCCCCTTGTTCTCTTCTAATGGCTGCCTATTGTTCTATATACAAGGTCCTCATCCTCATGTTGTTGTTATTGTGAAGCACCATTGAGTCGATTCCAACCCATTGTGACCCTGTAGAGGGTTTCCTAGGAGCAGCTGGTGAGCTTGAACCACCAACCTTGCAGTTCAAATGGCTTTGCAGTCTGGCACATTAACCCACAGTGCCACACCAGGACTCCATCAAGAGAGACTAGTCCCCTGAAAAGGACACAGTTAAATGTTCTGTAATGCTCATTCTTTGCAATGTTATCCACACAGTCAAGTTCCTTTGCATTTCAGCATTCTGTTGAGTCAGTTTTCTTTAGTATAAAGACAAATATAGATCTCTGTCAATCAGTTGGTCAGGTAGCTATCTTCTAAATTTCATATCATAGATGAGTGAGCATCTCCAGTACTACCATAGTTTGTTGAAATATTTCAGTTGAGATTCCATCAATTTCTGGTGCCTTATTTTTTATAATACCTTCAGTGCTGCACAAACTTCTTTCTTCAGTATCACAGGTTTCTGATCATATGCTACCTCTTGAAATGGTTGAACGTAGACCATTTCTTTTCAGTACAGTGACTTTGTATATTCATCTTCTTTTGATGCTTTCTGAATTATTC
>NW_006421083.1:0-538 GCF_000296735.1 Chrysochloris asiatica | reverse complement strand
TTCCAAAGAGAGGTGACCCAATGGAATGTGGTAATCATCGGACAATCTCTTTGATATCCCATGCTAGTAAAGTTTTACTAAAAGTAATACAGAAACGGCTGTAAGCATACATTGACAGAGAACTTCCAGAGGTTCAAGCCAGATTCAGAAAAGGCTGTGGAACAAGGGATATCATTGCTGCTGTCTGATGGATCTTGGCTGAACACAGAGATTATCAGAAAATGTTTAATTGTGCTTTATTGACTACACAAAGGAGTTCAACTGTATGCATCATGACAAGCTATAGACAGCATTGCAAAATATAAGTATTCTGGAACACTTAATTGTGCTCATGAGGAGTCTGTACCTGGACCAAGAGGCAGCTGTTCAAACAGAACATGGGAACAATGACTAGTTTAACATTAGGAAAGGTGTGCGATAGGGTAGTATTCTTTCACCATACATATTCAACCTGTATGCTGAGCACATAATCTGAGAAGATGTCTTATATAAAGAAAAATGTGGCATCAGGGATTGGAGGAAGACTCATTAACAACCT
>NW_006421082.1:0-2818 GCF_000296735.1 Chrysochloris asiatica | reverse complement strand
CATTGTACCTCATGACTGATCTGGATATGTTCTTTTTGACGATGAATGCAACACCATTCCTTTTCAATTTGTCATTCCCTGCATAGTAAACCATGTGGTTTACTCACTAGTGCCTAGGATATCAATGTTTACACATTCCATTTCATTTTTACCATTTCCAATTTTCCTAGATTCATGCTTTTTATGTCCATGTTTCAATTATTAATGAATGTTTACAGCTGTTTCTTTTCATTTGAGTTGTGCCCCATCAGCAAATGATGATCCTGAAGGCCTCCTCAAAGTAGAGTTGTCATCACTGTCAACTCTACTTTGAGGAGCCAGCTCTTCCCCTGTTACTGATTAACCTTCTTCATTTAAGTATCTTTTGCATTAAGAATATCTGCTGTGGAGAACAAACAAGATGGCAGATTGGGTAGACGTGCAATGTGGAGCTCCATCAGCAACAACAAAAAATACCAGACTAAGCAGGCTCAGGGGATGGTGCCAGAATGATGAACCACATATAAAGGAATATTTAGAAGGTTGGAAGGCTTACAGCTAGGGGAATTTGTAGTAGAGGCAAGAAATCCATTGCTCTCTAATTCA
Organism: Chrysochloris asiatica; assembly: GCF_000296735.1. Lineage (NCBI taxonomy): Eukaryota > Metazoa > Chordata > Mammalia > Afrosoricida > Chrysochloridae > Chrysochloris > Chrysochloris asiatica. The sequence goes on along the minus strand of NW_006421082.1, from coordinate 2,233 downwards.
AGATGCTCAGCTGCTCCCAGAGCTGCCATCTTCGGAGAGACTAAGCAAGGAAAGGATCAGACCAGCCAAGGATGCCTGACAGAATCATAGAGATAAAGGTGTGGACATTTTGTTGTTGTTGTTGTTTGATCTGTTCATTGGTTTCTCGCTGTCTACGCAACTCCATTCTGGTGACTAGAGGGGATGCCTGACTGAGTGGACACCCCCACCCCCATTTCCAGAGTGTTCTACTACAAATACACACAGATCTCAAAATTTAAAGTGACAGTTTCCAAATAAAACCAAACTGCAGTGCAAAATGGCCATAGCTGGCCCTGAACTGTATATCACAAGGAAAAAGGCCTGAATGGGGATTGAGGAGTGGGACAGGCAGACTAAACAGTAAATAGGATGAAAATTAAATCCTAAGTTACGTCACAATGACCAACAGTGGCATCTTGAAATTTCTCAGGAAAAAGAGTGAAAAGGGAAGCCCATCTCCTGATCACATATACCTGTAGGCAATCAAAAATCATTAAAAAATATACGAAAATACACACCCATCTAAGTATTAAGGCCACAGATAACTCCTGAATATGCCCAAAAAGCAGAAACAGATGACCCTATCAGCACATGTCCAGAAACAAGATAAAGTTACTGATGTAAATAAGCTGGAAGTAAACCTACACTCTATACTGGAAGATGGGCAGGCTTTGGAAATGCCTGAGAAGGAATTCAGAAAAATGATTATGAAATATATCAAAACACTATACAATGGGGTTGAGAAAAATAAGGAAGACATCAGGAAAGCGCTACAGGAACAATCAAATAACATAGATACAGCATTGGAAACAATTCAAAACCTACAGAAAGAGGTTCAAATGATTCATAATAGAATAGCAGAAATGGAAAATACACTGAAAGGGCAAAGACGTCGAAATGAAGAGATAGAAGCCATAACTAGTGAGATAGAAGATAAATTTCTCAATACTACTGAGATAGAAGAGCAAGCACAAAAGTATACAAAAATCTGAAGAAGGGCTAAGATTCATGTTGGACAATACTAAGAGGAATAACATAAGAATTATTGGCATTCCAGAACAGGAACAATCACAAAAGTCCACAGAGGAAATAGTTGAAGAACCTCTGGAAGAAAATTTCCCTAGCATCCTTAAAATCAAAAAGATAAGCATTCAAGAAACTCAACAAATTCCAGGAAGCATAGACCCTAAAAGACAATCACCAAGACATATAGTAATCAAGCTCTCCAAAATCAAAGATAAGGACAGAATCCTGAAAGCATCTAGGGAAAAGAGAAGTGTAACATACAAAGGCAAACAAATCAGATTAAGCTCATATCTCTCAACAGAAACCATGGAGGCAAGAAGGCAATGGGGAGAGATATATAAAACCTTGAAAGAAAAAAAACTGCCAACTAAGAATCCTCTACCCCGAAAACCTGTCAATCAAATATGAAGGTGTAATCAAAACATTACAGGACAAACAGCAGCTAAGGGACTTTGCCAAAGTCAACGCTTCTATGAAAACCATCCTAAAGGAAGTTCTGTGGACTTAGAACCAACAAGAACAGACAAAAACCAGAGAATGACATACCTAGCAGCATCACCCTGAACTCAATCAACAAATAGAAGAGTAAAGAACAGAATAAAATTATGAGAACAGAGGATCTGGAAGGTCAGTCTATGATCAAAACAATTACAATGTGAAAGGAGATAAACACAGAGCAACAGAGATCCAGGTGGTAGGAAGGTCAGGTAGATTATAGGATAAAATAGACTATCTTAAATGGAGGGAAGATTAATGTAATGTAAGGTAACAACAGGAGGTTGGGGTGGGGGGTTAATACAGGTGTTGGAGAGGGCAATACAAGAAGCGGTAGGAGGTGGAAGAACAAGATAGCTAGGGGAACACTGAGACAGGTTTACATGGCCTAAGTGGGACATCATCACCATGATGACGTGAATAGAGTTAAGCTCGGGGGAGAAAAGCGCACAGAATCTTCATTTGCTGATGGGCCACAACTTAAAATGAAGAGAAACAGCTGTAAACATCCATTGAAAATCAGAACATAGAATGTATGAAGTATGAAAATTGGAAAGCTGTCAAAAATGAAATGGAACGCATAAACATCAATATCCTAGGCATTAGTGAGCTGAAATGGACTGGTATTAGCCATTTTGAATCTGACAACCACATGGTTTACTATGCAGGGAATGACAAATTGAAAAGGAAT
>NW_006421081.1:2175-2743 GCF_000296735.1 Chrysochloris asiatica | reverse complement strand
ACGGTGTCACTATGAGTCAGAACCTACTCAACGACATTTAAAAACAATTCAGACTATTTGCTTAGTATATAAATTGAATAAATGTGGTGAAAGGATACAAACCTGGCACACACCATTTCTGATTTTAAACCATTCCATATCCCCTTGTTCTATACACAGGTTGAGCACAATTAGTGACCTGGAATACCCATTCTTTGCAATGGTATCCATAGTTTGTTATGATCCGCACAGTTGATTGCCTTATCATAGTCAAGAAAACACAAATGAACATGTTTCTGGTGTTCTCTGCTTTCAGCCCAAATCCCTCTGACATCAGCAATGATTTCCCTGGTTTCATGTCCCTGGTTCCAGCTTGAATTTCTGGTTAGCTTCCTATGGATATACTCCTGTAACTGATTATGAATTATGTCCAACAAAGCCACTCCCTGCTACCTTGACAGTCTTCTTATTCCTTGCTCTCACTTTTCCTATTCTTATGGTTCATCAATACATCCAAAGTGCTAATCTCTCATTTTTCCCAGTCTGTCTAATTCATTCATCAAATTTCTTGAGTAAACCTCCTGTCTTT
>NW_006421081.1:0-600 GCF_000296735.1 Chrysochloris asiatica | reverse complement strand
TTTTTTTTTTTTTTTAAGTAACTGCTAAACTGTTTTCCAACAGCAGCTGTGCTATTTACACTCCCACCAGCAATGTATGAGTGTTCCTATTTCTTCACATCCTTGCCAGAATCTGGTGGTATCATTTTGTTTTATTTTGTTTTGTTTTAGCCATTCTGATAAGCATGTATTGATATCTCACAAAAATCATTACACTAATGGCTAATGATTTTCATGTGTTTTATTTCCATACATGTCTTTTCATATATTTTCACATGGGCTTCTTTGTTTTTTTAATGTTGATTTTTGAGAGTTCTTTATATATTCTTGAAACTAGTCCTCTCTCCATTATGTAATTTGCAAATATTTTCTCTCAGTCTATAGCTTACCTTTTCATCCTATAAATGGGCCTTTCATAGGGGAAAAAAAAAAGTTTTAAACTTTGATGAATTCCATTTTATTAAAGTTTCCTTTTATGGATTATACTTTTGGTGTCACACTTAAAAATTTGTTGTTGTTGCTGTTGCTAAGTGCCATAGAGTTTGTTCTGACACATAGAGACCCTGTATAGTTTCTGAGGAGTAACTATGAGCTTGAACCGCTGACCTTGAAGTTCAAACC
>NW_006421080.1:1662-2706 GCF_000296735.1 Chrysochloris asiatica | reverse complement strand
TTTCATTCTGCTGTGCATAAAGTTGCTATGGGTCAGTACAAACTTGATGGCACCTAACAACAACAACAGCACATTACTTTGCAAAGTGGTATCTGCCATCTTTTATTAAGAACTTTAAAAATATGTTGGTACGATAAATTGTTCTGTATTTTGCCTTTGTCATAATGGCTTCAATACTGTTGTGATGAAGCTTTGATACTAAGAATATGATGGCTTTATAAAATGAGTTGGAAAGTATTTTTCTATTTCTATAGTTTATATAAAATTTGCAACATTTCTTTTATAAATGTTTAAATTAGTTCAACAACAAAATCATATGAGCCTAAAAAAAATTATGGGGAGAGTTTTAATTACAAATTCAATTTCCTTAATGGTTTGAGAATTTTGTTGTTGTTGTTAGGTGTCAACAAGTCGGTACCAACTTATAGCAACACTATGCACAACAGAACAAAACACTGCCTGGTCCTGGACTAACCTCACAATTGTTGCTATGCCTGAGCCCATCCATCTTATTGGGAGTCTTTCTGCTTTTCTCTCCCCTTCCACTATCAAACATGATATCCTTCTCCAGTTAATGGTCCTATCTCCAGACAACATGTCCCAAGTATGAGAGATGAAGTCTGACCATCCTGGCTTCCAAAGAGCATTTTAGACTTTAATTATTTTTCCTTTACTCAGATTTATGAAGTTATATTTTTCTACAAATATATATTTTTTTCTTTGAATTCCAAATGTATTTGCTATAAAGTTGTTCCTCTGATGAACTTTTCACTATTTGTAGATTCTTCATCCCTGAAATTAGTAGCTTGTGAACTATGTCTCTGTCTTTCTCCCTCTTGGTTAGTGTATGTGTAGATAGATAGAGAGAGGGAGAAAGAGAGAGATGTTTTTGTAGTTGTTGAATCAGTTTCAAGTCATAGCGACTCTGCATAGGGTTTCCAAGGAGCAGCTGATGGTTTTGAAACAACCTTGTCCAGTGGTTATCCTACAGCACCGCAGTAGGAGTCCATATAGTTAGATGTATAGCTAGCTAGATAGATAGAT
>NW_006421080.1:0-1362 GCF_000296735.1 Chrysochloris asiatica | reverse complement strand
CTAATAAAATTATTGTTAGAGATTTATCTATGTTTTCAATGGACCAACTTTTAGCTTAGTTGATTTGATCTATTTACATTTATTTTCTCTTTTTATTAATTGTTGCCATTATAATAATACCTTACTGCCTTTCTCTAGGTTTAATTTAGTATTATAGAAATCTTTGAATGATTACTTTGATCATGTATTTAAAAATATACTTTAATATATTTGCTTAAAGCTATTCATTTTTTCTATGTATGTTGTTGTTAAGTGTGTCGAGTCGATTTCTACCTGGAGTGACCCTTTATAGGGTTTCCAAGGAACAGCTGGTAAGCTTGAACCACCGATCTTGCGGTTCAAACGACTTTGCAGTCTGACACATTAGCCCACAGTGCCACACCAGGGCTCTATGTATAGCTTTACCTATATCCACAAGTTTTAACATGTAAAATTTTATCTTTTAATTCTAAATATTTTCTAATTTATATTGTAAATTCTTCCTTTAGATATGTGTTGAGGTATAATGCCTTCAGTTTAAAATATTTGGGGATTTCATCATGTTTTTAAAACTGATTTTTAATCTCATTTACTATGATAAAAACAATATGTTATAAAAACAATAATGTTGTAAAACAATATGATATATATATACATATAAACTTTATCTATAATATATATATAGCTTGAAAATTGTTAGTTCTGTATCCTCACTGATTTGTTTGTTTGTTTGTTTGTCTATTTTTCTGATCATTCCTCAGAGGACTGTGTTAAAGTCCTCTACTGTATAGCACACTAGGACTCCTGCTGTGGCGCTGTAGAGTAAGCACTAGATTGCAAGGGTGGCTTGAACCACAAGCTTCATGATTAAAACTCACCAGTCACTCCTTGGAAACCCTATACAGGGTCTCCATGAGTTGGAACCAATTCTACAGCACTTAACAACAACAACATATGTCCAGTGCATATCCAGCAGCACAACACCAAGATTCTGTCGTTCTATCTATCTAATAGATGATTGCTGTTGTTAGGTGCCATTGAGTCAGTACTGACTCATAGCTATCCTGTGCACAACAGATCAGAACACTGCCTGGTAATGCACCATCCTCACAACTGCTATTGCTCTTGAGCCAATTACTGCTGCCACTGGGCCAGTCCATCTTGCTAGTGTCTTCCTTTTTTTGGCTGACCTTCCACTTTACCAAGCATAATATTCTTCTGCAGGGACTGGTCCCTCCTGATAATATATCCGAAGTATGAGAGGCTAAATTTGGCCATCCTGGCTTCTAAGGAGCATCTGGCAGTATTTCTTCCAACACAGATTTGTTTGTTTTTCTGGCAGCCCATGATACTTTTAATATTCTCCTCCAACACCATAACTCA
>NW_006421079.1:930-2800 GCF_000296735.1 Chrysochloris asiatica | reverse complement strand
CAATCAACCAACCAACCAACCAGCCAACCAACATCCACACCCACTGCCATCTCTTTGATTCTAGTTCATAGCAACCCGATATAAAGTTTCTGAGATTCCACATCTTTTTGGAAGCAGACAGCTTCATCTTTCACCTATGGAGCATCTTGTGGGTTTGAACTGTCAACTTTTTGGTTAGCAGCCCAGGACCTAACCCATATTGTCACCAGCACCTGTGAAAGCCTTCTGTGAACTGGAAAGTATTGAATAAATGCGAGAGATGGTACCAAGATAGGTGTAAAGAAAACCCCTAAAAAAAACAAATAAAAATGAAGAGGAATGATTTCAGTGGGTCAGGGGATACAGATGTGGCCTGAGGCCATGAGTTGGAAGCAGTCAACATCAACAAAGAAAGAGAAATTGACAAAGCTGCTAAGGATAGTTGTGAATGACACAAAGCTCAGGCCAAATGACTGCAGAAAGAAGAAAACAAAAACAAGCATAAGTGGTAAAATGGAAAAGTTAAACAACTCAAGGACATCACAAGCTGTACGCTGTGCATCTGTGGTTCCCAGTTCTTGTTGCTGCCCATTCTCAGACCAGTTTTCTTCCAAGGGATGACAGGATTGTAGCAGCTTCCATCTGACAGCTGCCAGGTTCTGGCCTGCTGGAGAAGAATGTCATTGCTTCTCAGAAATGCTTGTAAAAGACCTCTCACATCTCTTGAGACCAAACTGAATGACGTACTCATATCTGAACCAGCAGTTAATGGTCAGAGGATTATGATTGGCCAATTCTAGGCCACATGACCACATCTGGAGCCAATCAACACCATCTCAACCACATAGATTGAGAATGGGGCACAGTGATTTCCAGGGGGAAAAAGAACTGGACACAACAACAGCAAAGTGTTCACCATGGTTACCGACAGAGGATGTCCTACATATTATGTATTCTTTCAAGAATCTTTGAGTGGCATGAAGCATATAAAAAGTCATGCTTAAAAACCACACAAAAGATACATGAACAGAAACACAGGCTAAATGGGTATGGGAGGAAAAGTGGGATATTTGTGATATATATATATAAGAGTTTGAAAGAGGATATTTGTACATGGGTAACCACAGGGAGGAAGTGGGACAACAGTTGTTGCATGGGGTGGGGGGGGAGATTGCAATAATGAGGTGAAACAAAACATATGATTTGTTGAATGTAAAACTGATGATCTTATCTGTAAAACCTTCACTCAATTTACAACAAAAACAAAACAAAACAGAAAAAGAAAAACAAAACATTACAAACCCCGTAAGCTCCATAGCTTATTTCTAGCTAGGAGGAGCCTTGTATTCCAGGGCTCTTGGGAGTTACTAATTATGAGAGTAACTTGATGCAGCTTTCTGAGCAGATCATCCCATCTCATGACATGTTTAACTTCCTACTGAGCTCCCACAGCTGTTTCTGTATTTGCTCTAAAATTAACAACATTCCTCTGAGTCAGAGAAGTTAAGTAATTGCTTAAAGTCACACAGCCAACCCAGGTCTCCTACCTCCCAGCTTGCAAACAGAACAGGAGGCTGACTCCAGGAGACCACACACCCTGACTCTGGAGCACTAGCAAGAGATATTACCGGGAAGTTAAGATGGGGGTCAGTCATTGGAGGAGGACATCATGTTGGGTAGAAGCAGAAGGTCAGCAAGGAAAACAGAAATCCTTATTGAGATGGGCTGGAAAAATTGCCACAACCACGAGCTCAAACATGCTAGTGAGGATGACCTAAGACCAGGGAATGTTCCTTCTGCTGTCCACAAGGTCACTCTCAGGTGGAGCCAACTCAACAGCTAGCTACTATCTATCTATCTATCTATCTATCTATCTATCTATCTATCTATC
>NW_006421079.1:0-500 GCF_000296735.1 Chrysochloris asiatica | reverse complement strand
TGATTAGAAAGCTAAGGTTAGAAACAAAGGAAAAGGATCATTAGGTGGAAAATATGGCCTTGATGATAGAAATGAGGTCAGAGAATGCATGACAGAATTTTGAAAGAACAATAACTTATCCATTGCAAATACCATTTTTCAACAAAGTAAAAGGTGACTGTACATGTGAACCTCACTAGATGGAATACACAAGAATCAAATTGACTACGTCTATGGGAAGAGAGCATTTTTGTGTTAAACGCTGTCAAGTCGGCTTCGACCCATAGCGACTCTGCATAGGGTTGTGGAGGATCAGCTTGAACCACCAACCTTGCAGTTCACAGGACTTTGCAGTGCAGTACATTAACACGCAGTGCCACACACCAGGATATGCAGATGATACAACCTTGCTTGCTGACAGTGAAGAGGATTTAAAATATTTACTGATGAGGATCAAAGAGCACAGCCTTCGGTATGGATTACATCTCAATGTGAAGAAAACAAAAATTCTCACCACTGGA
>NW_006421078.1:0-2758 GCF_000296735.1 Chrysochloris asiatica | reverse complement strand
CATTTATCTGTGGATTGTCAAAGGCTCCAGTGTATTAATTTAATATATATACCTGAATATTAATATGAAAGCAATTTGCCATTAACTGCCAGTGGCCTCATTTGTTACACTCGGCCCTAGCGGGCCTCGAACCTCTGATTAGTCTTACACGGTCTGCAACAACTATCAGTTTTTGATCATATGCTACCTTTTGAAATGGTTAAACATCAACTATTTCTTTTTTATATGATGATGTGTATACTTTCCATCTTCTTTTGATGCTTTCTGCATCATTCAATATTTTGCCCATACTATACTTTAATATTGCAAGTCGAAGTTTGATTTTTTTCTTCAATTCTTTCAGCTTGCAAAATGTTGAGTGTATTCTTCACTTTTTTGTTATCTAACTCTAGGTCTTTACACATTTCATTGTAATAATTGACTTTGTCTTTTTGATCTTGCCTTTGAAATGCTCTGTTCAGTTCTTTAATTTCTTTATTTTTTCTATTTGCTTTAGCATCTTTATACTGGAAAGCAAGTTTCAGAGTCTCTTCTGACATACATTTTTGTGTTTCTTTCTTTCTTGTCTTTTAAATGACCTTTTGCTGTCTTCCTGTATGATGTTCTTGATGCCATCCTACAGCTCTTCTGGTCTTCTGTCATTAGTTTTTAATGCATCAGATCTGTTCTTAGATTATCTCTAAATTCAGGTGGGGTATATTCAAGGTCATATTTTGGATCTTGTGGACTTGCTTTAATTTTCTTTAGCTTCAGCCTGAACTTGCATATGAACAGTTGATGGTCTGTTCCACAGTCTGCCCCTGCCCTTGTTTTGGCTGATTATATCAAACTTTTCCACTGTCTTTTCCTATAGATATAATCAATTTGATTTCTGTGAATTCCTTCTGGTGAGGTCCATGTGTATAATCACCTTAACAACAACAACAAAAATGTTGTCTAAAGAGATGTTTGCAATGAACAAGTCATTGGTCTTGCAAAATTCATTGGTTTTACAAAATTCTAACATGTGATCTCTGTTATCATTTGTATCATCAAGATCATATTTTCCAACTACTGATCCTTCCTCTTTGTTTCCAACCTTCACATTCCTATCCCCAGTAATTATCAATATGTCTTGATAGCATGCTTGATCAATTTCAGACTGAAGATGTTGGTAGAAATCTTCAATTTCCTCATCACTGGCTTTAGTGGTTGGTGTGTAAATTTGAGCAATAACTGTTCTTCCTTGTAGGCTTAGGATATCATCCTATCACAAACAGCATTTTACTTACATACATCTTGAAATGTTCTTTTTGAAGCTGAATGGTATTCCATTCTTCTTGAAATTGTCTTTTCTGGCATAGTAAAGCATATGATTATCAGATTCAAAATAGCCAATACCAGTCCATTTCAACTCACTAATGCCTAGGATATCGATCTTGATGCATTCCATTTCATTTTTGACAACTTCTAATTTTCTTAGATTCATACTTTGTATTTCCATGTTCTGATTCTTAATGGATGTGTACAGCTGTTTCTCCTAATTTTGTGCTGTGCCCTATAAGCAAATGAACATCCTGAAAGCTTAACTCCATTCACATCATCATCATCAACTCTACTTTGAAGAGGCAGCTCTTTCCCAGTCATATTTTGAGTGCCTTCCAACCTGAAGGGCTCATTTTCTGATACTATATTTGACAATATTCTGGCTATTAATAATGTTTTCAACACCTGGTACTACATCTGAGAATGTTCTGCTGCTATTCATGAGGTTTTCAGTGGGTAAACGTTTAGAAGTAGTGTGCCTCTCCTTTTTCCTAATCTGTCTTAGTCTGAAAGCGCCTCTGCAACCTGTCCACCACGGGTGACCTTGCTGGTATTTAAAATACTGGTGGCAGGCATAGCTTCCAGCATCACAGCCACATGCAAGCCATCACAGTACAACAAACTGACAGATGAATGCTTTGTTGATTTTCTTTAAGGTTACCCTGTAATTTATTAATTTTCTCCACAAGTTAAAACGGTCTTTTCAAACTTGAAACAGACTAGACTGTTTTCAACTTGAGGGAAAACATGAATAAATTACAGGGTAACCTCAAAGAAAATCAATAAACTTTCTCATCAAAATAAAAAAGAGTAAAATCACAAAGATATAGTAAACATTAAAACAACAGCAACAAAGAAAAAGACAAGAAAATTTGCAAGCAAAATGAACTCAGCACAGAAAATTATGAAGTATAGCATGAATGAATATTTGTCCCTTGACTGATTTCACTCATCATAATGATCTCCAGGTTCATTCATGTTTTGCCATGTAAGTTTTATACGCACACACATATATAATGCAAGGAGCTCTGGTAGTGTAGTGGTTACAAGTCAGGCTGCTAACTTCAAGGTCAGCCATTTGAAACTACCAGCCATTCTGTGGGAAAAAGATGAGGCTTTCTGTTCCAGTAAGGATTTATAGCCTCGGAAACCCTATACAGGGTTGCTATGAGTCAAAATCGATTCCATGACATACAACAACATATATAATATATACAGCCCTGGTGTGGCACTGTAGGCTAGGCACTGGACCTCAAGGTCTGTTTGAACCTCAAGGTGAACAGTTCAAACTCACCAGCTGCTCTTTGGAAACCCTGTACTGGATCACTATGAGTTGGTACTGACTTGAGGGCACTTAGTAATAACAACACTTAGCAATAACACTAGTATAAATACAAATATTACATGAGACCATTATGTGTGTGTATATATATACATATATATATATATATAT
>NW_006421077.1:2232-2891 GCF_000296735.1 Chrysochloris asiatica | reverse complement strand
ATCAAGGCAAGTGGTTGGGTCCTCTTAGGGCAATACAAGGGGAATACAACGAGCAGGCAAGTGGTCTGACTAGTGACCACGTTGGTCACTGGTAAGGGGAAGTGAGGTAAAAACAACAATGAAGTCATGAGCTAAGTCCTACCATGTTCAATAGACTCCTGTGAACCTGGGTGGAGACCTGGTTGGCCAGCAGTATGGCAAAAACCTGGGAACTCCTGGGCCCAGAGTCAATGACATAGCCACAGAGGACTAGAGTGGAGAGTGAAGTGTCTAGCTGATAAAAAGTGAGGGCATATGTACAAGAACACCCACACTTGCAGATAATACCTACTTGACCTGGCTTCAATGGTTGGATGATCAGAGCTCAACTAGAAGAAGAAAGAAGAGGACAAAAAGAGTAATCAGATATAATTTGATGAACTTGACCTATACCTATGGATACAGTAGCTCAATGAGGGAACAAATCTTTACAGCGAGGATCATTCCCACCCCCACGATACACAGGGTAAATAAGGATGGGCCACTTGGACACTGGCTACCCAAAATGGTGGTGGTGGTGGGGGGGGAGGCTACAAAAGCAAGAGTGATTGGCTTACAAGCTTTCAAGAGGGAGTCTAGAACCAAGGGCGTGGAGGAAGGTAGAATCGCCACTGAGTAGT
>NW_006421077.1:0-702 GCF_000296735.1 Chrysochloris asiatica | reverse complement strand
TAGGGTCTCACATTCAGCTCATGGTCTTCTCACTTGATGGTCCTAGGGGCCTCTGTTTCTGGAATATAAGATTAACTACTCCCCCTTTTATGTTATAAAATTTCAATTGTGACAATTGTAATTAGACATAATAACAATTATTTACTATTGAATCATAAGAATCTTATCCCCATCTCCTTTTACCAAGCCTGTCTAGAAAAGATAGAAACTATTCAGTGGGGATTCTACCTTCCCTCACTCTGAAACCAAACTTCCTAATGAATATTTGTACGCCAGTCACTTCATACCTGTATGTTGTTAGGTGCCTTGGAGTCAGTACTGACTGATAGCAACCCTATGCACAAGAAAGCCAAAGGTCACTAAAAAAGACAGGAAAGAAATAAAAGACCAAAATGAATGTCAGAAGAGACTATGAAAGACTTTCATGAAGAAAGAGAAACTACAGCAATTGGAAGAATTGAGTAAAAAAAAATAAAGTAAAAGAGCAGAAAAGAAAAATACAAAGGGCAGCTCAAGAAGCATTATAATGAAATGTAAAATTACATAGACATTGAAAACCAAAAGGGAAGAATATACTCAGCATTCCTGAAGCTGAAAGAAATTTAAAAAAAAAACAAAAAACAACTCAAGGCTTAAGTTTAATTATTGAAGGATTCTATGGAGCTCTGGTAGTGTAATGGTTATGAATCAGGCTGCTAACCT
>NW_006421076.1:1076-3225 GCF_000296735.1 Chrysochloris asiatica | reverse complement strand
CCAAGTCACTGTAAATCCATAAACTTCAAAAAAATGTTTATATTCCATCTCAGCACATGAAGAATCTGAGGAGGCATATGAAAAACAAGGTCCCTGGGTGATGCTAATAGCTACCACACTTTGTCGCCAACTGAAAGGTTGGCAATTGTAGTCCAGTCAAAGACGCTGCAAAATACAAAGTCTGGTGATTGTTACTAATTGAACTATGTGCTGACTCCTGCCAAAATAAGAAGATTGGTATAATCATAACCATGGAAGTAAAGTCCAAATAAATACACAAATAAAAGAGATATAGATTCTAAACGTTCCACTCTTCCTTAAACAAAAGAAGGCCAATAACAAATCTTTAGGGCTTAATACTGTTTGGGAAAGCAGCTAGTTGAAAACATACAGACTTTTCATTCCAAGTATTTATTCATTTACTTCATCAGCTGTTGGTGAACACAAACAAGTTTTTGCCCTCTCTGAGCTTTAATGTTCACCTTTGCAAAGTGAAAATTACCTGCCTCGTGTATTATTGTGAAGATTGCTGTTGTTATTTGTTGCCATCAAGTCAGCCCCCTAACTCATGGAGACCCCATATACAGAAGGATCAGACCATTGTGGTCCATAAGATTTCACTGATTGAATTTCACTCAACAGGACTTTCTTCTTAGTCTGTCGTAGTTTGAAAGCTTCATTGAAAACACAGCAACACGCAAGGCACTGCTGATAGACAGATGGCAGCTGTGTATGAATTGCACTGACCAGGAATGAAATCCAGGTCTCCCACATGAAAGGGAAGAATTCTACCACTGAGCCACCACTGCCAAATTGTGAAGATTAAAGAAGAAGAGTTATTTGAAAGAACAATGTACAGTGGTACAAATAACAGGTATAAAAAATATGCATATTTTTTGTTTCCTTCCTTTGTATTCCTTTTTTTTCTTTTTTACTTCAAGAAATTTAAACCTGATATATGTCATTTCAGCTGCTCTACAGAGAGAGTGTGTAAATGGGGAAGAATAGAAATAGGGAGATGAGTCAGGAAGCATTTGTAGTTGTCCAAATTGGAACTAATAATGGCTTGGCTTCACAGGGCAGCAGTGAAGAGGGAAAGAAATGGGTGGATTTAAGACGTGTTTTAAAGGTAGTATCTGTAGGACATACTGTGGGGCATGAGGAAGGAGGACAAGACTTCTTCAGATTTTTATTTAGTTATTTCACCCCAAAGAAAGAGGACTTGATCCAAGGATGCTGTCTAGATCAACACTATCCAATAGAATTTTCTGTGATAATGGAAGCTTTTTTATATAATTGATGCTGTTCAATATGGTAGACACTATTCACATGTATATATTGAGCATTTGGAATGCAAATTGTGAGAAGAATAGAGGACTGAATTTTTATTCTATTTTAGGCTGTAAACCGCAAGGTCAGCAGTTCAAAATGAGGCATTCTGTTCCGGTAAAGATTTACAACCTCCGAAACCCTGTACAGGGTCACTATGAGTCGGAACCGACTCCACGGCACATAACAACAACAACAACAAAATTATATAGTTACTATATTGGACAGTGCAATTCTAGGTAATAGCCCAGATGCATTCCACTATAACCAGTAACCCATTGTCCTCAAATTAATTCCATCTTAAGGTGACCCCATATGTGTCAGAGTAGTACAGTACTCCATAGGGTTTTCAATGTCTGATTTTTTCAGAAGTATATCGCCAGGCCTTTCTTCCAAGGCACCTCGGGGCAACCTTGAACCTCTAACTTTTCTGTTAACAGCCATATGTGCTAACTGTTCGTGGCACCAAGTGGTCCCTTTTTCCTAGAATGCCTTCCAAGTATTCAAATAGAACAATTTGCAGAACCTACAATTTTGTATCTTTATACACTCATGTTCTTGTCCAATCTTTGCTGCTCAACCAGTTTCTGCTAATTGAGCTAAAACCTGAAGAAAAGCGAACCAAGATTCTAGTTTCAGGGGACATCATGTCAATTGGCATAACATAATCCACAAAGACAATATTCTACATCCTTAAATGAGTAGCATCTGGGACTCTTAAAGCATATGAGCAGCCATCTAAGGGGCAGCTATTGGTCTCTCCATGTGTTGAAGAAAGAAGAATGATAAGAACTGAAGAGGCTTGGAATCAATTAGGATG
>NW_006421076.1:0-976 GCF_000296735.1 Chrysochloris asiatica | reverse complement strand
CTTTATACACTCATGTTCTTGTCCAATCTTTGCTGCTCAACCAGTTTCTGCTAATTGAGCTAAAACCTGAAGAAAAGCGAACCAAGATTCTACTTTTCTTAATCCCAATATCATAATGTTAATGAAGAACCCAATTGTAAACATTATATAAATTATATCCTTGCATATTTTAATTAATTGAAATATTGCTTCTCTGCTTAATTTATGTAAAATCAATTGCTCTGGCAACTACATATCATGTTACTTGATTATAATGCCTATATGAGAAATGATTCATTTGTTAAAAAACTCAAAAGGAAGCCTATGACCTAAACAAACTGCTAATGAATCTGTCTTCTAGCCTAAGACCTGAAGTTGTTATCATACCACAAAAACTAGGCTGCCATCCCAAGGTTGAAAGTAACTGCAGTGATGATAATAACTTGCAATTTATATTTCATGTTCAGAGGCTTCTTTTTCATTTTCAAAAAGCTCTCATCTCTTTTCTCCTGCTTTCTCATTTATTTGAGGTAAGCTCCAAGTATCTATCTACTATAGCACTGTCCATAAAACCTCAACAATGGTTTGAAACCAAACTCATCCTCTAAAATGTACAAAATCAATTAAAAAAGAGTTTTTTGACTAAAAATATAGCAAAGAATGGCTAAACAAATATTGATACACACATACAATGGAATACTATGCAACACTGAAAAATAAAGATGAAGCTGTGAAACACTTCATATATTATGCAGAGTGAAGTCACAAAAGGACAAATATTATATGAGACCATTACTGTAAAAGTTTAAGAAAAAGTGTCTATGCTAAAAGAAACATTATTTGATGGTTACCGTAGATAGGAGGGAGGAGAGAATAATTCACTGACTAGATGGTAGACACATGTTAGCTCAAGTGATGGGGAGGGCAATAAACAAGAAGGAGGAGGGAAATTCACAGGAAGAGGGAGGGTGGCAGAAGAATAATGAAGATAGGCAAA
>NW_006421075.1:2710-3531 GCF_000296735.1 Chrysochloris asiatica | reverse complement strand
GTAATCATTGCAATGAAACGAAATACGATAGGATGAGTGTAAAGCTGATGTTCTCCCATGCAAACCTCACAATAAAAACTTAAAAAAAAAAAAAGCTGAGTCTTTCCTGGAGAACCCTTCTTTGGTGTCAGCTGTGAAATCTCAGTTCAGAGGTGCTAGTCCAGATCTCTGACCACCTTGGGACTCATAGCCATGGTGGGTTCATCTTGAAGGCAATAAATGAAGTTGAAAATTCAGGATCTTCCCCACCTCTTGCAGGAGACCCTTTAGAGGCCTGGGGGGTGGGGAGGAAGCTCTGACAATGTGTTCACATTAGCATATGTTTTGAAATGTCTCTGAAGGTTGTTGTTATTGTCAATTCTGACTCAGAGTGATCCTGTATAGGGTTTCCAGGATGCAACTGGTGAATTTGCATTGCGGACATTGTGATTCAAATTTATCTTGTGGACCAGAGCTTTATCCCACAGCCCCCCACCAGTTGTTGTTATTGTTGTTAGGTGCCATCAAGTCAGTGCTGACTCATAATGACATTATGCACAGCAGAACAAAACACTGCCTGATCCTGGGCCAACCTCACAATTGTTGGCACGCTTGAGCCCATTTTGCCAATCCATCTCACTGGGGGGTCTTCCTCTTTTTCTCTGACCCTCCACTTTACCAAACTTAATATCCTTCTCCAGAGACTGGTCTCTCCTAACAATATGTACAAAGTATGAGAGACGAAGTTTGGCCATCCTGGCCTCCAAGGAGCACTCTGGCTGTACTTTTTCCAACACAGCTCTGTTGGTTCTTTTGGCAGCCCATGACACTTTAAATATTGT
>NW_006421075.1:0-515 GCF_000296735.1 Chrysochloris asiatica | reverse complement strand
ATGCATTTGAATTATGATACTGGAGGAGAATATCAAATATACCATGGAATACCAGAAGAAGAAACAAATCTGTTTTGGAAATAATAGGGCTAGATAGCTCCGTGGATGAGACCATGACAAAACTTCATCTCTAGTACTTTGGACATGGTGTTAGAAGAGACCAGTCCCTGAAGAAGGGCATTATGTTTGGTAAAGTAGAGGGTCTGTGAAAAAAGAGGAAGACCCTCAAGGAGATGGTTTGACACAGTGGCAACAACGGAGTTTACACATTACAACTGTGAGAACACAGCAAGACTGGCTAGGGTTTTGTTCTGTTGTACAAAGGATTGCTTTGAGGTGGAACTGACTGGATGACACCTAACAACAATATGCCTGTGGTGAGATCCCTAGGTGATACAGACAGTTGACTAAAGAATGTACGAGGAGAACAAACAAGATGGCGGATCGGGTGGATGTATAGCAGAGAGCTCCGCCAACAACAACACAGAATACCCGACCAAGCAGGCTCAGGGGCT
>NW_006421074.1:1215-2620 GCF_000296735.1 Chrysochloris asiatica | reverse complement strand
CCCGTAAAGATTTACACCCTCGGAAACCCTATACAGGGTCGCTATGGGTCAGAACCGACTCGATGGCACATAACAACAACAACAAATGAGGTGGTACT
This sequence comes from Chrysochloris asiatica, assembly GCF_000296735.1. Taxonomy (NCBI): domain Eukaryota; kingdom Metazoa; phylum Chordata; class Mammalia; order Afrosoricida; family Chrysochloridae; genus Chrysochloris; species Chrysochloris asiatica. The sequence continues at coordinate 2,522 of NW_006421074.1, read as the reverse complement.
GACTTGATGACACCTAACAACAGCAATAATATGATAATAAAAGGAGTCCTGGTAGCATAATGGTTAAGAGTATGGCTTGTAATCTATAGGTCAGCAGTTTGAACCCACCAATAGCTCTGAGGAAGAAAATACCTGGCCATTTCCTCTCTAAAAGATTACAGCCTTGGAAGTCCTAAAGGTCAATTCTAGTCTGTCATATAGGATTGCTATGAATCTACTTAATGACACACAACAGAAATATATCATAATAAAAATACAAATGTCTTACAAATATTTATGAAATACTTAACATCTCTAAATTTAATTACTACTATTATGAGAAGACAGAAATTTCAAGAAATGAATAAAGTAAAAAATATCTTCATATTATGTTTTTATGTTATCAAGACATCTTTTTCTCTATAATTCACAACAAAATGATTATGGACTTTTGCCAAACACAATTATTTCTGTATGACTATCTATAAACAATGTGTTTTGCATGTATAAGTAGTAGACTATAAAGCAAAATGCTCATTATTATTTCTAGCTAAATATGCTCAATATTTCTTCCTATTTACAAAAACTCCATATTGTTACTCTTTAATCATCTCTACAATTTGGTGAGTAAAGTATATATCAATATAAATTTATGTTGTTGTTCTTGTTGTTAGGTGCCATCGAGTCTGTACAGAAGTGACCTTATGTACAGCAGAAGGAAACATTGCTCTATCCTGGGCCATCCTCACTATCGTTGCCACTCTAGAGTCTATTGCTGTCGCTTTGTGTATGGAGGGGGTGGGAATGATCCTCGTTGTAAACATTGTTCCCAAAAGATTTTGAGCTACTGCATCCATAGGTGTAGGTCAAGTTCATCAAATTGTATTAGATTACTCTTTTTTTCCTCTCCTTTCTTCTTCTGGTTGTGCTCTGATCATCCAGTCATTGAAGCCAGGTCAAGTGGGTATTATCCGCAAGTGTAGGTGTTCTTATGACTATGCCCTCTCTTCTTATCAGCTGGATACTTCGTTCTCCACTCTAGCCCTCTGTGGCTATGTCATTGATTCTGGCCCTAAAAGTCCCTAGGTCTTGCCACACTGCTGGTCAACCAGGTCTCCACTCAGATTCACAGGAGTCTATTGAACGTTGTAGGGATTAGCTAACAGCTTCATTGCTGTTTTTCCCTCATTTCCCCTTATCGGTGATGAACGTGGTCACCAATCAGAGAGTGTATTCCCATTGACTCTTAGTCTTAGAAGGGAATTTGCCCTGAGGTGACCCAACCACTTGCCTTGATGTCTCCTGGGAAAGCAACTTGCTTGTTCTTA
>NW_006421074.1:0-545 GCF_000296735.1 Chrysochloris asiatica | reverse complement strand
TAATTGTTTTCCCGTATGCTTAGTTCTTCCATTCCCCTCCCCCTTCTTGTGTATTGCCCCTTTCCCTAGCTCCCAAACTATCCTGTGTCTATTCCCGACCCTGTGCTCCACCTTCCCCCTCACTCTCCTCACCCCAACCCCCACATCCCGGTAACCAGCAGAGTTCCCCCGCCCCCACCTGCCTTTAGTATGGGTTATTTTTCTTAGTCTTTCACAGTAGTGGTCCTATGCAGTATTTCTCCTTTTGTGACTGACTCATTTCACACAACATAATGTCCTCAAGGTTCATCCATGTTATGTGGTGGCTTGCAGCTTCCTTGTTATTCTTCAAGGTAGCATAATAACACAGTGTGTGTATGTACCAGTTTGTTTATCCATTCTTCAGTTGATGGGCACTTTGGTTGTCTCCATCTTTTTGCTATTGTAAATAGTGCTGTAATGAACATTGGTGTGTATATATCTACTCGTGTTATGGCTCGTATTTCTTGTGGGTAAATAATAAGTAGAGGGATTGCTGGATCAGAAGGTATTTCTATTTTCAACCT
>NW_006421073.1:2234-2796 GCF_000296735.1 Chrysochloris asiatica | reverse complement strand
ACAGTACTTGATCTTCATCAATAAGTATTTCAAGTCCTATTCACTTACAACAAGCAAGGTTTTGTCATTTGCACGTTGCAGGTTGTTAATGAGTCTTCTTTGAAACCTGATGCCACATTCTTCATATAATGAATTTTGGGGTATTATTTGATCAGCATACAGATTGAATAGTATACTGAAAGGAAACAATCCTGATCTGATTTTAAACCGTAGAGTAATTGTCTGTTCTGTTTGAAATGACGGCCTTTTGTTCTATGTGCAGATTTCACATGAGTAAAATGAAGTGTTCAGAAATTCATGTTCTTTGCAATGATATTGATAGCTTGGTATACTCCACAAAGCCAAATGCATTAGCATAGTCAACAAAGCACAAACAAACCTCTTTCTGATAGTCTTTGCTTTCTGCCAAGATCCATATGTCATCAGTAATGATACACCTAGTTCCACGTTCTTTTCTGAATCATATCGAATTTCTGGAAGTTCCCTGTTCATGTACTGTTGCAACCCTTTTTGAATTATTTTCAGCCAAATTTTACTTCCATGTGATATTAATGGTGTTGTT
>NW_006421073.1:0-479 GCF_000296735.1 Chrysochloris asiatica | reverse complement strand
GCATCAATTATTCTACAGTCTTCCTTATTCATTGCCCAGCTTTCACATGCATATGATCTTATTGAAAATACCATGGCTTGAGTCACACGCACCTTGGTCCTCAAGCTGACATCTTTGCTCTTCAACACATTAAAAGGTCTTGTGAAACAGATTTGCCTAATACAATACATCGTTTGATTTCTTGACTGCTGTGTCCATGAGTGTTGATAGTATCCAAGAAGAAGTCCTTGGCAACTTCATTCTTTTCTCTGTTGTTAAGAATGTTGTTTATTGGTCCAGTTGGTGAGGATATTTGCTTTCTTTACATTGAGATATAATCCACACCAAAGGCTGTGCTCTTTGATCTCAATCAGTAATTTTTTTAAGTCCTGTTCAGTTTCAGCAAGCAAGTTTGTGTCATCTGCATATCGCAAGTTGTTAATGAGTCTTCCTCCAATCCTGATGCCACATTTTTCTTCATAGAACCCAGCTTCTTGGAT
>NW_006421072.1:1434-2754 GCF_000296735.1 Chrysochloris asiatica | reverse complement strand
TTCATATCAGCTGGACGCTTCACTTTCTGCTCTAGTCCTCTGTGGCCATGTCATTGTCTCTGGCCCAGGAGTCCCAGGTCTTGCCATACTCATGAATGCATTTGCAGCAAAATGTACCTATTTATGTGCAAAATTCTCTGAAGAAACTAAATTTTCAACCACACACAAAAAAATAACAATATAATAAGAATAATAATAAAACTATCACAATAAGTAACAGTTATGTAAAAACCTATTAAGAGTGAAAAGAGAAACAATAGGGAGATTTTTGTAATATGCATAAATTATATATGAAAGTAGGTAGAATATAAAATAAAGAACTGATATAACAATGTAGCATAATGCACTGGACTGCAAGGTCAGTTTGAATCTCAAGGTCAGTAGTTCAAACCCACCTGCCGTTCCTTGAAAATTCTGCATCAGAACAGACTCAATGGCACTTAACAACAGTACCAAATAAAACAATGAAAAAGGAATAAATAAAACACTGAAGCATCTATGTCTTACTTGATGGCACACATGATCCTAGAGATTACATTTATAGACTTCACACAACTGATTTAATTATTCATTTTTTAAAAAGTTAAGAAAATAAACACTAACAGAACAACAGAGTCTTGTAGAACACATGACCAAAAATTTTATCTTTTTTGAAGCAATATCTTTCCCTTGAAGACTTGGAATTCTAACTTATGCTTTTTGAACTAACAGCTTAAATGAAACAGATTGAAATAAATCAATATTTTGGGTCTTTTTTTTTTAGAATAGTCTTATTTTGGTTATTAATTTATTAACTTATCTATAAAATAAATTCATTAATATAAAAATATAACCATAAGTATGACTTCTTTATAGTAACAATAAAACTATAAAAATATTAGGAGTAAATACAAAAATGTTCAAGACTTACTAAACCTATGCTGTTGTTGTTAAGTGTGGTCTACTCAGTTCTTACTCTTAGAAGCCCTGTATAGGAATTCCAAGGAGCAGCTGGTGAGCTTAAACTATCGATCTTGCAATTTAAACTGACCTTGCAGTCCAGTGCATTAAACCGCAGCACCACACCAGGACTCCAAGACGATGTATATATATAGTCATAAAAGTAATTTAAATAAATGAAAATTTCATCCATGTTTCTGAACGTAAATATGCTAAAAGTATCCCAATAATAATTTATAAGCTTTTACACAATTACAAAAAATAATTCCAATGCACACCAATGTTCATAGCTGCACTATTTACAATAGCAAAAAGATGGAGTCAGCCAAAGTGCCCATCGACTGAAGAATGGATAAACAAGCTGTGGTACATACACACAAT
>NW_006421072.1:0-569 GCF_000296735.1 Chrysochloris asiatica | reverse complement strand
ACCCAGACCTTCAGAGACGGGAAATTTTTTCACTTGAAAGGACAAGCAGACCAGCCGGGAGCAGCTAGAAAACCAGAAGATACTTCTTGAAAGAAGGACCTACAGGAAAAATAGAAAACAATAAGGGCAGTCCGACTGTTACCACAAGGACATACGGGTGGCTTGCCCAGGAGAGACATCAAGGCAAGTGGTCGGATCCTCTCAGTGCAAATTCTCTTCCAAGACTAAGATGCAAGGGAAATATACGTTTTGACTGACAACCACACATGTCACCCAGAAGGGGAAGTGACCAAAGAACATCAATGAAGTGGCGAGCTAAGTCCTACATCATTCAGCAAACTACTGTGAACCCGGGTGGAGACCTGGTCGGCCAGTAGTGAGGCAACATCTGGGAACTCATGGACTCAGAGTCAATGACACAGCCACAGAGGTCTAGAGTGGAAAGCGGGGCGGCCAGCTGATAAAAAGAAGCCAGCCAGACATAAAAACACCCACACTTGCAGATGATATCCATTTGACTGGACTTCAATGACTGGATAAACAGAGCACAACCCGAAGAAGAAAGAAGA
>NW_006421071.1:0-2734 GCF_000296735.1 Chrysochloris asiatica | reverse complement strand
CTGACCTTGTGGTTTGCAGCCCGATTCGTAACCACTATGCTACCAGAGCTCCTTTTTTTTGGTCATAGAATCCTTCAATACTGGAAGTGGAGGCTTGAATTTTCTTCATCAGTTCTTTCAGTTTGAGAAATGCTGATCATGTTCATCCCTTTTGGTTTTCTAATTCCAGGTCTTTACACATTTCATTATACCACTTGACTTTGTTGTCTCGAGTTGTCTCTTGAAATTTGGTGTTTGGTTCCTTATTTCCTCATTTCTTCCATTCACAGATTTCATAATCTCATGATACTCATTTTTGTCTTTTCTTTCTTTCCTGTTTTTTTAATGACCTTTTGCTTTTTTCCAGTATACATGTTCTTAATGTCATCCCACAGATCTTCTAGTCTTTGGTCATTAGTGTCTAATACATCAAATTTGTTCTTGAGATGGTCTCTAAATTCAGGCAGAATATATTCAAGAGTGTAATTTGTCTCTCTTGTACTTATTTTCATTTTTTCAACTTCATTCTGAACTTGCTCTGAGCAATATTGATGGTCCGATCACTGTCTGACCCTGGCCTTGTATTAGCTGATGTTATTGAGCTTTTCTGCTGTCTTTTCCCACAGACTTGTCAATTTGATTTCCATGTATTCCACCTGGTGAGGGCCATGTGCATAATCACCTTTTGTATTGTTTTAAAAAGGTATTTGCAATGAATAAGTCATTTGTCTTGCAAAATTCTATGATGGCAATCTGCAGAACATTTCTATCACCAAGGCCATATTTTCCAACTACGGAGCCTACCTCTTTGTTTCCAACTTTTGCATTCTAATCACCATTAATTGTCAGTACATCTTGATTGCATACTTGTTCAATTTCAGACTGAAGAGGTTGGTAGACTTCTTCAGTTTCATCATCATTATCTTTAGTGGTTAGTGCATAAATTTAAAATATGGTGTTTACCAGTCTTCTTCCTAGGCATATGGATGTTATCTCATGCCAGACAACATTGAACTTCAAGATAGTTCTTGAAATTTTCCTTTTGATGATAAATGTTACATCATTCCTTTTGAATTTGGCATCCCAGCATAGTAAAACATGATTGTCCAATTAAATAGTCAATACCAGTCCATTTCAGTTTACTAATACCTAGGATATCAATCTTTATGCATTCCATTCATTTTTTAAAAAATGTTTTATTGTGAATTATGTGATAGTTTACATGGGAGAACATTAGCTTTACATTCATCCTATTGTATATCATTACATTGCCATAGTTACAATCCCCTCCATTCATCATCAACCAACCAAAGGGTACACCCTGCAAACCTGTCCCCTGGTCATCAGCACACAGTTCCACTCTCTCTCTGGGTCTAGAGTTCCCAGCCACTCCATCTCTCCACATCATTGTCTCTGCCTCCATCTCTGGCATCACTGTTTCTCTAGGTAGGGTCCCGCACTCTGCTCTTCTGCCTTGATGGTCCAGAGCCCTCCACTTCTGAACTGCAAAGTCCACCACTCCCCTCCTTTTGCTACAAAACATCTTTTTTTTACATTTCCAAAACTCACAGTCACCCCTGATAACAAGTATTCACTGTTGTAACACATGAATGCTAGCCACATCTCCTTTCATCAGCCCTGCCCAGTCAGACTGGATACTACTCAGTGGAGATTCTACCTTCCTCCATGCCCTCTGGATCTAGGCTCCCTCTTGAAAGCTTGTAATCCAGTCACTTCTTGCCTTTGTAGCCCCCATTTTGAGTAACTATTGTCCAAGTTGCCCATCCCTGTCTACCCTGTGTATCGAAGGGGAGGGAATGAACCTCGCTGTAAAGATTTGTACCATCTTTTGAGCTCCTGAATCCTTCGGTATATAGGTTATGTTCATCAAATTGTATCAGATTACTCTTTTTTTCCTCTTCTTTCTTCTTCTAGTTGAGCTCTGATCATCCAGCCATTGAAGCCAGGTCAAGTGGGACGTGAGAGCGCCATCCTAGCCTAACTTTTGGATCATGGCTTTGAGGCAGGGTCGACCAACTTAGAGACCCACAAGTGCAGCCCAAAGCATCTCACTACAACTCAGTCGCCCCTGCTGTGCTTCCGCCTCTTGATTGACATCCGAGGATGGAAATCCCTCCTTTGAGCCAGACTTAAGGGCTCTAGCACAAGGAGATTCCTATTTAACAGCAACCACGCAACCACCACTCGTCTGTCTGTCGTGCTGTGGTGGTTTGAATTGCTGTGATTCTGGGGCTATGCCACCAGAATTTTAAATAACCAGCAGGATCACCCATGGTGGACAGGTTTCAGATGAGCTACAAAACAAAGACAGACTAGGAAGAAAGAGAGACAAACTACTTTCGAATCACTAGTCACTGAAAACTCTATGAATAGCAGAGAAACACTGTCAGATACAGAACCGGAAGGTGGGAAGGCACTCAGAATGCAACTGGGGAAAAAAATGCCTCTTCAAAGTAGAGTTGACCAAGATGACCATGATGACATGAATAGAGTTAAGCTCAGGGGAGAAATGCTCACAGAACATTCATTTGCTAATAGGCCACAAATCAAACTGAAGAGAAACAGCTATAAACATCCACTGACAATCGGAACATGGAATGTACGATGTATGAATCTGGGAAAATTGGAAGTTGTCAAAAATGAAATGGAATGCATCACCATTGATATCTTAGGCATTAGTGAGCTGAAATGTACTGGTATTGGCCATTTTGAATCTGACAACCACATGATTCAC
>NW_006421070.1:0-1151 GCF_000296735.1 Chrysochloris asiatica | reverse complement strand
GAAACTACCAGCTGCTCCGCGGGAGAAAGATGAGGCTTTCTACTCCCGTAAAGATTTACACCCTCGGAAACCCTGTACAGGGTCGCTATGAGTCGGTTCCGACTCCATGGCACATAACAACAACAAATGAAAGTAACAGTTATTATGTAGTTCCTGGATTCCTGGTTATTTATTGAGGGTTTTAAGATGACTTGTTATTGTTCTTGTTGTTAAGTGCTGTTGAGTCTGCTCTGACTCATAGCAACCCTTTATTGCATTTCCAAGGAACAGCTGATGAGTTTGAACCACTGACCTTGCAGTTCAAACTGACCTTGCAATCCAGTGCTTTATCCTACAGCGACATACCAGGTCTGTGAGTCACCAGGAGATCTGGGGGCGTAGTAGAATTACAGGTTGAGCTGCTAACTGCAAGGTCAGCAGTTTAAATCCACCAGCTATACTCCACAAGAGAAAGATGACGCTTTCTGCTCCCATAAAGACTTCAGCCTCGGAAACCCTACACAGGGCACTGTGAGTCAGAAGCAACTAGATGGCACACAGTAGCAGCATGAGTTGTATGGCTGACATTTCTAAGAACTTTTAGAGATGAAAACCATTATGTCATCTTGAACTTAGATGCATCTCTCTGGAAGATCCAAGTAACAGAGTTATGGCACAGAAGCAGTTTGACTCAGTAGAAATGTTGAAGGTACTTACAACAGTTCCACAAAGTCAAGGGAATCGTAGAATACTCTCAGACTGAAATCACAACAGGACATGGAAGAGAAGTGAACGCTTGGCATTTGGATGTCCAAATGGAGAAGCAGACTATTACCACATTGTTGGACCTCACTCAACTGAAGTCAAACATTTGCAAAAGTCATAAACTAGAAACCACTTCTTACCTACTATCACATGCACAACTTCTGAAGAAATTAAATTCCTTTGAAGACAGAGAAGAGACAGATAGTAGACATGCCTGGGCAAGTTCCATCCTGAACAGACCAAACCCTCTGGGGAGCAACAATTGCTGGGGAACTTACAATCAATCAAGGCTTAAGATCAATGGTGGAAGCTGGGATACACAGGACATAAAATGGCAAGAGCTGGAGGAGATGACTCAGCACTGGGGTCATGAGATGGCACTGGTAGACCAAACACTCCAGACAGGG
>NW_006421069.1:1939-2821 GCF_000296735.1 Chrysochloris asiatica | reverse complement strand
CGTAGTATTCCATTGTGTGTATGTGCCCAAGTTTGTTTAGCCGTTCTTCTGTTGATAGGCATTTAGGCTGTCTCCATCTTTTTGCTGTGTCTCTTATAGACATAATATTGAAGGATCCTGTTCTCTTATCCATTCTGCTTACTCTTGACTGATGATTTAACCCATTTACATTCAGTGTAATTATCAATAGGTATACCAGCTGTTCTGCAGGAGAAAGATGAGGCTTTCTGCTCCTGTAAAGATTTCCAGCCTCGGAAAGCCTGTACAGGGTCGCTATGGGTCAGAACCGACTCCATGGCACATAACCACTACCACTACCATGAATTGATTGCTATCTTTTTTATTTTAATTTCTATTGTGATCATGTTTACAAAATCTTCCTGATTTAACACTTTAAAAAAAATTTTTTTTGATGTGCAAGTGTATTAATTTTCTTTGAGATTACCCTGTAGTTTATTCATCTTTTTCCCTGTTTAAAAGGATCTGTTTTATCTTGAAGTCTACTTGACTTCCTTGCCATTTGGAAGTTCTATATCTACACTATTCCCTTTTTTTGTTTTTTAATTAGCTTCATTATACATTGCTATCTCTGGTTCCCTGTTTTCAGTCCTGTAGGTTTGTTTACTTTAAATACTTCTGTATCTGGATTGGACTACTGGTGTGGCAATATAGGACTACTGGGCTAAGGTGCTCCTTGGAAACCCTGTCCAGGGCTGCTATGAGTTGAAATCAACTAATGGCACTTAACAACAACAGCAACGTGTCTGGATTGAATTCTCGGTGGTGTTGTCCTGCGTGGTCATCTCAGGGTGTCTGGGTTGAATTCTCGGTGGTGTCCTGCGTGGTCATCTCAGGTTGTCTGGATTGAATTCTCGGTGGTGT
>NW_006421069.1:0-709 GCF_000296735.1 Chrysochloris asiatica | reverse complement strand
TCATCTCAGGGTGTCTGCTGTTGTTGAGTCTCAGTTCAAAGAACACCGTTTAGCATTTTTTGTAAAATTAATCTGATCATTACAAATTCCTTTACTTTCTGTTTCTCAGGAAAGATCCTAATATTGCTGTCATATTTGAAGGACAACTTTGCTGGGTATATGATTCTTGGTTTGCATTTTTTTTCCGTCAGAGTTTTGTATATTATTTGCCTTCCTGCCTGCATGGTTTTTGCTGAGAATAAAGTTTAGTCTTATTGGTTCGCCTTTGTAGGTAATATTTTGTTTTTTTCTGAGTTACTTTCAGGATTCCTTACTTGTCTTTGGTTTTGGAAGGTGTAATTATGATATGTCTTGATGATTTTCTTTTGGGATTATTCCTTTTTGGGGTTTGTTTATCTTTTCGTCTTTCATGATGGTAGGGAAGTTTTCTTCCAACAACTCTTCCACAAGTTTCTTTGTGCTTTTTATTATCTCTTTCTGTTCTGGAGTTCAGATTGCCTGTAAATTGTTCCTCTCCATGGTGTCCCACATAAGTCTAAGGCTTTCTTCGGATTATTTCATTCTTTTTTTTTTTTAATTGTTCTTCTAACATCTGGTAGTGTAGTGGTTACGAATCGGGCTGTGAACCTTAAGGTCAGCGGTTCGAAATTACCAGCCGCTCCGCGGGAGAAAGATGAGGCTTTCTACTCCCGTAAAGATTTACACCCTC
>NW_006421068.1:1546-2657 GCF_000296735.1 Chrysochloris asiatica | reverse complement strand
CAAAATACCCAATAGTACTGAAGGAAGAAACCCATTGTGCACTGAAGGCATTGACAAAAAACAAGCCTCCATGTACTGATGAAATAAAAATTGAAATATTTCAACAACCTGATGCAGCACTGGAAGTACTCAGTCATCTTTGCCAAGAAATTTGAAAGACAACTACCTGGCCAACCAATTGAAATTAATACATATTTGTATCCATTCCAAAGAGAGGTGATGCAACAAAATGCAGAAACCATAAAACAATATCAATCCTTTCATATGTATGTAAAATTTTGCTGAAGATAATTCAAAAATGGCTCCAATAATTCATCAGCAGAGAAATGCCCAAAATTCAAGCCTGATTCAGAAAAGGATGTTGGAATTAGGAATATCATTGTTGATGTCAGATGGATCTTGACTGACAGCAGAGAATACCAGAAAGATATATACTCGTGCTTTATTGACTTTGCAAAGGCTTTCAATTGTGTGTATCTTGACAAGCTATGGACAACGTTGCAAACAATGAGTATTCTAGAACACATAATTCTCTTCATGAGGAAAGTGTAGATAGATCAAAAGGCAAATGTTAGAACAAGGGGGTGTTGAATGGTTTAAAATCAGGAAAGGTGTGCACCAGGGTTGTATTCTTTCATCATACTTTTTCAATGCTGAACAAGTAATCTGAGAATCTGGAATATATGATCATGGCATCAGGATTGAAGAAAGATTTACTAACAATCTGTTATATGCAGATGATGCAACCTTGCTTTTTAGAGATGAAGAGGACTTAAAATATTTACTGATGACGATCATAAACTACAGCCTTCAATATGGATTGCAACTCAATGTAAAGAGAACAAAAATCCTCACAGCAGGACCAGTAAATAACATCAGGATAAACGGAGAAAATATTGAAGTTGAAAATACTTCATTTTGCTTGTATCCACAATCAATACTCATATAAGCAGCAGTCAAGAAAACAAAAGACATATTGCGTTGGGTAAATCTGCTGCCTAAGATCTTTTTAAAGTGTTTTAAAGTGTTCAAGAGGTGAGCCTGACCCAAGTCATGGCATTTTCAATAGCCTCAGCTGCACGTGGAAGTTGGCCATTGAATAAGAAAGACC
>NW_006421068.1:0-456 GCF_000296735.1 Chrysochloris asiatica | reverse complement strand
ACTTTATACATGCAGCAACTGTGGCTTCGATTAGTTAAAACATTTTCCTCTTGGTTACACAGTCATGAAATGGTGGAATCAGAATTTGAAATCATGTGATTGAGTTCCAAAGCCTGCATATTTCACTATAATACTATTCTGTCATTAGTAGATGCTCAATAAATATTTATAAATCATTTTTAAGTATCTAGTTATTTTCCTTTCATTGTTTTCAGAATCTTCTCATCATGATAAAATCCTATCCTGTAATAAATGTGAATAATAAACATAAACAAGCTGACTGTGTAGTAAAAGTAAGAATGAGAAACAGCCAATTCTCTGGCCAAGAAATTTTTCTAAGAGAAAACTTTCTGCCTCAAAGATAAATGTGTTAAGCAATGTTGAATGTGTAATAGACACAAAATATGAACAAATATTTGGGAGATGCCCATTAATACCACAGTGAGAAAACATTTG
>NW_006421067.1:1570-2609 GCF_000296735.1 Chrysochloris asiatica | reverse complement strand
AACTCTGTACAGAAGGGGTGGGGAACATCTAGTCCACTACTGTATAAGGCTACCATAATCATTTGGTCTGGTCCTGACAAAGCAACTGCAATCCCAGCTATCTCATTGGGGTGAGCTTGCTCTGGGTTAATGCATTGGACTGCAGCTATTTGAACCACAAAGTAGGTGGTTCAGGTTCACCAGCCACTCCTCGGAAACCCTACACAGGGTTGCTATGGGTCAGAAGCAACTCAATGGCACCAAACAACAACAACAACAATTAAATGTTTAACAAATATAGCAGACTAAAATTTAAGTTGGTAATTTTTTATGACCATGAAGGATGTCATAAATTTTGACAGCAAAAAGTTCCCCACTCCAACTATGGAATCATAATGTGCCTTTGTGGGATAATGTGCAGAACTACAAGGTTGTTTTGAACCACAAGGTTGGTGGTTCAAATTCTCCAGTTGCTCCTCAGAAACCCTATATAGGGTCTTGATGAGTTGGAATGACTCAATAGTACTTAATAGCAACAATATACGTATGTAAACTATCATTGTATTATATTGTTGTTGTTGTTGTCAAATTCCACAGAGTCGACTCACAGCAACCCAAAATAGGGTTTTCAAAGAGTGACTGGCTAGTAAATGTGAAATACCACCTTGTGGTTCAAACTGACCTTTTCAGTCCAGTGCTTATCCTACAGTGCCACACCAAGACTCCAGTATTATATTAATGTACAATACATATATAATAGGAAGCATAGTGGATTCATATGTTAAGTACTAGATTGCGAACAACAAGGTCTAAGGTTCGGGCCCACTGGCCACTCTATAGGAGACAGATGAGGCTTTCTGATCACATGAAAATTAAAAGCCTTGGAAAACTTCTATATGGTTTGCCATATAAACTGACTTGACAGCACTTAAATACAACAAAAATTATATATAATATATAAGTGCACACATTACAAATAATCATGTTATATGTGTATATTTACAATGTATAATATATAATATTGTTGTTGTTAGGTGCCATCAAGTCAGCACCACTTCAT
>NW_006421067.1:0-585 GCF_000296735.1 Chrysochloris asiatica | reverse complement strand
TCTCCACTATAGTCCTTTGTGGCTATGTCACTGACTCTGGGCCCAGGAGTCCCCAGGTCTTGCCAAACTGTTGGCCAGTCAGGTCTCCACCTGGGTTCACAGGAGTGTATTGAACATGGTTGGACTTAGCTCACAGCTTCATTACTGTTTTTCCCTCACATCCCCTTATTGGTGAAAATATGGTCACCAGTCAGAGCACATGTCTGCTCATGCATTCCCATTGAGTCTCAGTCTTGGAAGGGGGTTTGCCCTGAAGGGACCCAACTGCTTGTCTTGATGTCTCCTGGGTGAGCAACTTGCTTGTTTTTGTAGTAGTCAGATGGATTGTCATTATTGTTTTGTATTTTCTTTCTTTCAAGAAGAATCTTCTGTTCCTCTAGCCGCTCCAGGCTGGTCTGCATGTCCTTTCAGTGGACATTTCGAGCCTCAAAGATTCGGGATTGAGATTGGATTCCACTTATGGTTTTGGGTAATGCAGAGGCTCCACAAGAAGCCTTCTTCACTGGGCATGGTATAGCCCCACTATAGGTATTCCAATCAGTTATAGACAGAAGACAGACTTACAAGCTTTCTATGGTGATATTT
>NW_006421066.1:0-2783 GCF_000296735.1 Chrysochloris asiatica | reverse complement strand
TCTGACCTCGTGGTTCAGACTTTGCAGTCCAGTGCATTAACCCACAGCATCACACCAGGACTCACACTGGAAAAAATATGTTTGGACAGGTATGATGGGGTCAGATTATAGAGACAAAGGAGCTTCAACCCAAATTTCCTTTTCTTTTTGTCCTCAAAATTTCTTTTGGCACAAAATAAAACTTTCCATCACTGACAATGCTTTCATTCCCAGCCTTGGCTCTTTTGCAAGCCCAACATACTTGCTGCCATGCCTCTACATCTGTAACATTTAACTTCAATGTATCTGCCCCTGAGGAGGTACTGAATGTATTTCAATGCACCAGTCACAGATCTGGCCTGGAGAATGAGCTTGGCAGCATATCAGCAGGTGACCTTTCCTATTGACACTGTCTGCAGGGCAGCTTGGCCACATGGACAGGAATAAATCTCTTCCCAGCTGAGTCTCAGATGGGGGCTGGGAAATCGTAAACCCACAGTATCAAATTTATTAGAGAGAAGACTCTCAAAGGCAATGAAAATAGACTCAGAGAGTGAACCCACCACTGCCAAAATTACATTCAGTTGAGGCCCCATGTGGAAGAAACAGATGCCTGTTCACACAAGTTTCCTTACAAATTTATTTGTTACAAATTTCCCCAAGAATCAAAATTGGAGTGTTGGTGAATGTGTTTCCTTCACCTGTTCTCCCCCCCGCCCCCACTTGTCCTGTAGGACGTCTAGGTGGACAGTTCCCCTGGGCCCTGCAGATACCCCATGTTCTGAGCTCCAAGATCAGTCTCAATTAAAACTAGTTAACTGGAAAAGTTCTTCATCGCAGTACGCTTTGATTGTCCTGCCATTGCTTTACAAGATGGTTTGAAATGAATTAAGCTAAATTTGAGCAAAATTAAAAGTTGAATTACTGTTTGGGGTAGACTATGGCTTTGGAGTCCTGGTGGGACACCGTAGGATAAGCACTGGACCACAGGATTGGTTTGAACCAAAAGTTCAGCTGTTCAAACTTACCAGCTGCTTCTTGAAAATACTATACAGGGTCACCACGAATCAGAACTGACTCAACAGCACTCAACAACAACAATGACAACAGCTTTGGATGGATGGTTATTTGGAGAATATGATAATGGGTGAGTTTTAAAGATGATGAAAATCAAGTAATTTAAAATATTTTAAGCTGTGTAATTTTCTGTTTTGTTTTGTAGTTGTTTACTAAAATAAAACACCTTCAAAAAAATGATAGATGTGAGGTCAAGAAATACAAGAAATACACATAAAGTAACTCATTGAAAGTAAAATATACAAATGAATACCTTGTTTGTTTCCCTTGCTCTGGCTTAGAGTTCAGTTCTCTTCTTCCTATACCAACCACTTTTGCCTCTTTCAACTTTTCATTCACACCAGATTTTGGGTTCCCATCAGAGTTAGATACAGAAGGTAAATTTGCTGCTATAGGCTACAAAGAATTTGCAGATGATGCACTTGTTCGCCAAGTCATTGAGAATAGAGAACATCATCCCAGCATATTTTATGAAGATACTTTCAGGTGCAAGTATTAGGAAGAAACAGAGTGATCCCTTCAAGAGTCTGAACCTTTAGCTGCTACAATCATTGTAGCTACTTCTTGAACAGAAATAAGTACAATTTGATGTGGCCCAAAGATAATTTCTTTCCTACTCAGTACTTTGTGGAGACCTTGAATTTTCTTCTCCTCTTATAAGACAAATATGACTCTCAACAATATAAAATGCTAGAGCATTTGATGTTTATTCTTAAAACTCTATAAATTTGGTGAGGATTTTTGTTTTCTTTACATTGAGATGCAATCCATACTGAAGTCTGTGCTCTTTGACCTTCATCAGTAGATATTTTAAGTCCTTCTCACTTTCAGCAAAGAAGATCTGGTAGTGTAGTTGTTACAAATCGGGTTGCTAACCTCACAGCAATTCAAAACTACCAGCTGTTCCACGGGAGAAAGATGAGGATTTCTGCTCCCATAAAGATTTACAGCATCGGAAACCCTGCACAGGGTCACTATGAGTCGGAACTGACTCCACGGCACATAACAACAACACTTTCAGCAAGCAAGGTTGTATCATCTGCATACTGCAGTTTGTTAATGTGATTTCCTATTATCCTGATCCCACATTTTTCTTCATATAACCCAGTTTCTCAGATTATTTGCTCAGCATACAGGTTGAATAAGTATGGTGAAAGAATACAATCCTGTCACACACTTTTCTTAATTTTAAACCATTCAGTGTTCCCTTGTTCTATTTGAACAACTTGGTCCATGTACAGATTCCTCATGACCACAATTAAGAGTTCTGGAATACTCATACTTCGGAATCTTGACCATAGTTTGTCATGATCCACACAATCTAAAGCCTTTGTGTAGTCAATAAAGCACAGGTAAACATTTTTCTGGTATTCTCTGTTTTCAGTCAAGATACATTGGACATCAGCAATGATATCCCTCATTCCACAGCCTCTTTTGAATCCAGCTTGAACCTCTGGAAGTTCTCTGTGAATATATGCTTGCAGCCATTTCTGTATTACCTTTAGTAAAACTTTACTCGCATGGGATATCAAAGAAATTTCTGCATTCCATTGGGTCACCTGTCTTTGGAATGAGCACAAATACGGATATATGCCAATCAGTTAACCAGATAGTTGTCTTCCAAATTTCTTGGCAGAGATGAGTGAGTGCCTCCAGTGCTGCCTCACTTTCTTGAAAGATACTAATTTTTATTCCATCAATTCCTAGTGATTTGTTCTTTGCCAATT
>NW_006421065.1:3233-3765 GCF_000296735.1 Chrysochloris asiatica | reverse complement strand
AAAATTCCAAACAGGCAAAGTTCTTCCCTCAGAGAATTCATTCAAAGTAAATTGGGTGGCTCCCCGGTCTCTGTCCTAAGAACAAAAGGACTGCCTTGCCTAAAGTGTTTCCAGGTGCAGGCCATTCACCTAGGCACCTCGCTTATTCCTGCAAACCTGGCCCAGGCAGCCAGCACAATAGGAATCCTTTCAATCCTCCTTTTTCTTCCCCCATTTGAGGCTAGGTACCAAAAGGTATGTTATTTAAGCTTGAGAAACCAAGTTGTGGTCATGAGATTCAAACCTGCGAAGTACGATGTGAAGGTGCCTGAATGTCTGGAGAATTACATATGTTAGCTGTACCTTGCCTTAGTCCCGCCCAGCTTTGTGTAAAGTACCTCTCCTAAATAAAATGGAGGCGCAGACCGACCCAGGTGTGCATTACAGCGTGGAGGGCGTGTTATACGGCTGACTAGGCATGCATGGCTGACCAGCTAGCAAGGGGAACGTACTGCCTGCATAGCTAAGATGTTTGCTATGCGGGATCTTACTG
>NW_006421065.1:0-1543 GCF_000296735.1 Chrysochloris asiatica | reverse complement strand
TTTCATATCCGGCATAGTAACCCATTTGATTGTCAGATTCAAAATGGCCAACACTAACTAGTCCATTTCAGTTCATTAATGCCTAGGATATCAATGTTTATGCCTTCCATTTCATTTTTGACAATTTCCAATTTTCCTAGATTCCTAGAATACATTCTGTGTTCCAATTATTAATGGATGTTCACAGCTGTATGTCTTCATTATGAGTTGTGTCCCATCAGCAAATGAAGGTCCTGAAGGTTTTACTCCTTTGGCATCACCACAGTCAACTCTACTTTGAGGAGGTAGCTCTTCCCCAGTCATATTTTGAGTGACTTTCAACCTGAGGGGCTCCTCTTCTGGCCCTACATATGACAGTATTCTGGTACGCTTTATCATGTTTCAGTATTTAATATGCTGGTGTTGACAGTGTTCCACTGCTCTTCATAACTTTTTCAGTGACTAAATATTTGGAAGTAGTTCATCTCTCCTTCTTCCTAGTCTGTCTTTGTCTGGAAGTTCATCTATGGGTGACCATGCTGGTATTTAAAATACCTGTGGCATAGCATCCAGAATCACAGCAACCCACAAGCCACCAGAGTACAACAAACTGACAACTATATCCCTAAGCATTTACATACTCTTTATGTTTTTTGCTTTCTACTTTTCTCTCACATTCAATGTCTTACTTTCCTGAAAGAAGAAATGCCATCCCATCAGAAGTCCTCAACTTCATTCCTTTCCATCTCAATCTCTCTACCCATTTGTCCTCAGTCTTTCTTAAATACTGTCCCTTCAACAGGTACTACAAGAAAAGCAGATGCATCACGAAAGGATCATTTTTCCCTAGAATACATTGTTGAATGAGCATTTTTATTTTCTTTAAGGCATCAATATTGTCACAGAATTATAAACAAATTCCCTGTGCAGGCACGATTTCCATACAGACATGCAAATCAGCAGGAAAAGATAACTCATAATGAGAAAAATTAATCAAAACCAACTCAAAATGATAAAAGTAATAATTAGTAGAGAAGAATGCTAAAATAATTAATATAACAATATTTCAACATTCAAGAAATTTGTGTGAAAACACAACCTACAGATTGGGAGAAAATTTTCAGGAACCATGTGTCAGATAAGGACCTAATAAAACATCAAAAAATTAACAAGACAAAAAGTGGGCAAAAGACGTGAACAGTTTATCAAATGGTCAGCAAGCACATGGAAAGAAGTTCAGGAGTTCCGGTTTTGGCCGGCAGCAGAGATAGCCAGGTAGGAAAGGCTCCATGGGGGAGGGATTAAAAACCCAGAGAAACTGCATTCACTGAACACCACCAGAGCTCTGGTTCTAGCATAAGATACAAGGCGTCAGTTTCTTGCATGCACAAGTGGAAAAAATCACGATATAAAGGAAAATACTGAGAGTTAAGAAACGCTTGAGACAGGACTGCCTCTGTAGCCACCCCATCTGGGCGGAGTTCAGAGGGTGGGGCTACAGCAAACCAGCTCAGGGAACCAGTGCTAAAAGAAGCTCAGTGACATTTGCAAAAGGAGGTGTGTG
>NW_006421064.1:3587-4153 GCF_000296735.1 Chrysochloris asiatica | reverse complement strand
GTGGTCACCAATCAGAACGCATGTCTGCTCATGTATTCCCATTGAGTCTTAGTCTTGGAAGGAGGTCAATAAATTTTAAAACATCAAAATACTACAAAGCCTCTTTTTAGATCGCAATGCTATAAAATTAGAAACCAACAGTAGGAAGACCAAAGAAATAAAATCAAATACATGGAAACGGAGTAACATCCTGCTTTAAAGCTACTGAATAGTAGAATGAATAAAAAGTTAAATTTAAAAATTCCTAGAAACTAATTAGAACAAAAACACAACATACCAAAACCTTTGGGACAAAGCAAAAGCAGTGCTAAGAGGCAACTTATTGCAATAAATGCACACATTCAAAAAGAAGAAAGAACCAAAATCAACACATTGTCACAACATCTCCAACAATTACAAAAAGACCAGTAAAGTAAGCCTATAGTCACTAGAAGAAAATAAATAATAGAAATTAGAGCAGAAATAAATTAGAAAACAGAAAAATATTAGAAAGAATAAACAAGACAAGAAGCTGGTTCTTTGAAAGGATTAATAAAAACAACAAACCATTGGCAAATCTAACAAAA
>NW_006421064.1:0-617 GCF_000296735.1 Chrysochloris asiatica | reverse complement strand
AACCGTATAAATAAAAATAAGAACTACACAATCATATCAAATGATGCAGAAAGGCATTTTACAAAATCCAACACCCATTCTTGATAAAAACAACAACAACATTCTTTAAAGATATGGAAAAAATGATCACAAACTTTATATAGAAAGGAAAGAGATCTCGGACAAAGCACTTCTTAAGAAGTACAAACTTGGAGGCGTCTCACTTCCTGATCTCAAGATTTACTACACAGCCACAGTAATCAAAACAGACTGGTACTGGTACAATGAAAGATACATAGATCAGTGGAACAGAATTTGCGAACCAAGAAGCAAATCCATCAACACGATGTCAACTGATCTTTGACAAATGGTCAAAACACATTAAATGGGAAAGAGATGGTCTTTTCAATAAATGGTGTTGGCAAAACTGGAAATTGATTTGCAAAAGAATGAAACAAGACCTATATCTCACACCATACACAAAAAAGAAACTCAACATGGATCAAAGACCAAAATGTAAAACCTAGAACTATAGAGATCACCAATGAAAAAATACGGACAAACTTAAGGGTTCTAATACATGACATGTTATTGCTGTTGTTGTTAGGTGCCATCGAGTCAGTACCAACCTATAGTGA
>NW_006421063.1:2010-2514 GCF_000296735.1 Chrysochloris asiatica | reverse complement strand
ATTCCCCCAGCTGTGAGCCTTCCAACCTTCTAAGTATTCCTTTATATGTGGTTCAGAGTTCTGGGACCAACCCCTGAACCTGCTTGGTCGGGAATTCTGTGTTGTTGTTGGCGGAGCTCTCTGCTATACATTCACCCGATCTGCCATCTTGTTTGTTCTCCTGGACATTCTTTTTTTTTTTGGTATCTTTTCGTTGGTCCCTTGCTGTCTGCCTACCTCCATTCTGGTGACTATAGGGGTGCCTGAGCTGGTGGATACACCAGCCCCACCCTCGGAGGGTTCTACTACGAATATGCATAGATCTCGTCAAAATTTAAAGAGGCAGTATCCACTTAAAACCAATCGGCCGACAGATACTCAGCCCAAGAGCAGGCCTTGACAAGTGGTCGGGTCCCCTCAGTGCAAACCCCCTTCCAAGACTAAGACTCAGTGGGAATATACGCTGTGATTGGTGACGACGCTCAACACCGATAAGGGGAAGTGAGGGAAAAACAGCAATGAAGC
>NW_006421063.1:0-1008 GCF_000296735.1 Chrysochloris asiatica | reverse complement strand
AGGCTACAGATTTTTTTTTTTTCTTAAATGTTTTATTGTGAATTATGTGATAGTTTATATGGGAGAACATTAGTTTTACATTCATTCTATCATATATCCTCTCAATGCCATGGTTACAATCCCCTCCATGCAATCCTTCCCCCGTACCCCCCAGGTCTTCAGCACACAGTCGCTCTCCCTCTCTGGATTCTATTTGCTATCTATTTTGTTGAGATTTTTTGTGTGTTCATGAGGGATAACCTCTCCACCATAAGTCTCAGCCTGAAGGCACTTGGCTGTAGTTCCAAGGGTCAGCCAACCTAGCTTCCACTGCTTAAGTACTTGGAGGCATCCCATTCTACAAGTAAACTTCTTGTCAAAAATCATTCAGCTTTACTTGCTCTGTGGCCTGGGAAGTCCTCTGCTCTATCTCATGCTCTAGTTTTTTATTTTGCTGCTGCTCCTCCTCTGCCACTCCTCCATTGTCACAAAATTCCCTGGGTTGAGAGGGATCTTCGGGTCCAAAGGATGTGCTCCACTCCAGGTACTTCTTTGATGGTATTGAAAATTTCCCTACTGCTTCTGAGTTGATTAATTTTATACCAATGCTAGAGGTTCTAGATTTTACTATAACAATGAACTCTGCTAACATCCATAGCTGAATTGTGTTATCCTATCATTATCTTCTCCCATGTTCTCTTATAGCAGAGTAGAAACATTGTATAGAAATTACAGATAATGGCTAGAAGAAATAGCAGATAAATCATTACACATCTCTATTACTGAGAGATTTATCTTGAAGTTCACTAATTTTGCCTTCCATTGATTCAAATCTACTTCATTGTCCCTGCAATGTATTATCCATTCCTGAAATCTTAGTATTACTCTCCTGGATTTCTAATTGTAAGGGTTTTTTTTTATTTATTTTAAATAAATGTTTTATTGTGTATTGTGTGATGGTTTACATGGGGAAACATTAGTTTTACATTCATTCTATCATACATAGTTTCATTGCCATAGTTACCATCC
>NW_006421062.1:3469-4082 GCF_000296735.1 Chrysochloris asiatica | reverse complement strand
GGGCTTTTCTATGTATAGGATCATATCATCTGAAAATAAAGAATATTACTCCTTTGTCTATGTTTACAATTTTCCTTTCTTGCCTTGTAGCTCTGGCTGACTTTTGTTGTAATATTGAATAGGAATGGTGATAAAGGATATCCTTGTTTGGTTCCCATTCACAAGGGCATTACTTTCAGTTCTCTCCATTGACAGTAACATTGGCCATTGGTTTTATATATATGCCTTTAATTGTTTGAGAAATTGTCCTTCTACTCCTATTTTTTCTTTATCTTTTTTAAGGTTTTTATTGTGTACTGAGTGAAAGTTTACAGGGCAGATCGTCACTTTTACATTCAACAAATCATAACATCTTGTTTGATTACAATGATTATAATCCCCTCCATGTACCATCAGTTAACAGTACTTCTCTCTGTTCACTTTAGCTTTAAAAACAAACTAACAAACAAACAAAAAACCACTCAGGCATATATAATAGTTTGCACCTCCAAAGGGCACATTCTGCAAGTCTGCTCCTGGCTACCAGCCCTTTCTTCCCATGAATCTAGAGCCCTCAGCCGCTCCCCCTCTCCAAGACCCCATCTCTGCCTCCATCTCTGGCGTAGCTGCTTCT
>NW_006421062.1:0-539 GCF_000296735.1 Chrysochloris asiatica | reverse complement strand
TTAGCACACAAATTATCCTGTGCCTATTCATTATCCTCTGCTCCACCTTCCCATCCCTCACCCCACATACAAGTAACCAGCAAAGAACCCCCTCCGCCATTTTAGTATAGGCTCTTAATCGTTTACAGTAGTGGTCCTATGCAGAATTTTTTCTTTTGTGACTGACTAATTTCACTAAAAGGAGCACTGGTAGTGTAGTGGTTATGGATTGGGTTATGAACCACAAGGGCAGCAGTTCAAAACTGCTAGGTGTTTCGTGGGAGAAAGATGAGGCATTCTGCTCCCATAAAGATGTACAGCCATGGAAACCCTATACAAGGCTGCTATAGTTGGAACTGACTCCATGGCACATAACTACCACCTCCAATTTCACTAAACATAATGTCCTCAAGGTTCATCCATGTTAATGTGGTGGTTTGCAGCTTCCTTGTTATTCTTCAAGGTAGAATAATATTCCATTGTGTGGATGTACCACAGTTTACCATTATTCAATTGATGGGCATTTGGGTTGTCTCCATCTTTTTGCTATTGTAAATAGT
>NW_006421061.1:1500-2684 GCF_000296735.1 Chrysochloris asiatica | reverse complement strand
TTCAATACTTTGCCCATGCAGTCCAATATTGCAAGTTGAGGCCCGAATTTTTTCTTCAGTTCTTTCAGTTTGAAAGATGTTGAGCATGGTATTACATTTTGGTTTTCTAACTCCAGGTCTTTGCACATTTCATTAGAGTATTTGACTTTGTTTCCTCGAGTTGCCCTTTGGAAATTTTTGTTCAGCTCTTTTAGTTAATCATTTCTTCCATTCTCTTTAGTTTCTGTACTTGCAAGGTCAAGTTTTGGAGATTCTTCGGGTATTTATTTTTGTCTTCTCTTTCGTTCCTGTCCTTCAATGACTTTTTGCTTTCTTGTATGTTCTTGATGTCATCACACAACTCTTCTGATCTTCTGTCATTAGTGTCTAATGCATAAAATCTGTTATTGACATGGTCTCCAAATTCAGGTAGGATATATTCAAGGTCACATTTTGGCTCTTGTGGTGTTGCTTTAATTTTCCTCAGCTTCAGCCTGAACTTGCACAGGAACAATTGACGGTTTGTGCCACAGTTGGCTCCTGGTCTTGTTTTGCCTGATGATATTTAACTTCTCAACCTTCTCTTCCCAAAGATGTAGTCAATTTGATTACTATGTATTTTCCATCTGGTCAGATTATGGACATAGTCTCATTTTATGTGTTTTAAGAAGGTATTTCCAATGAATAAGTTGTTGTTCTTGCAAAATTCTATCATGCAATCACCAGCATAACTTCTATCACCAAGACCATATTTTCAAACTACTGATCCTGGCTCTTTGTTCCCAACTTTAGTATTCCAATTACTAGTAATTACCGACTCATCTTTGATCAATTTCTGACTGAAGAAGCTAGGACAGTTCTTTCATTTTATTATCATTGGTTTTAGTGGTTGGTGCATAAGTTAGATTAACAGTGGTATTATAACTGGTCTTTCTTGTATGAATACTGTCCGATCAGATACAGTATTGTACTTCAAAACAGATCATGAAATGTTCTTTTTTGACAATGAAAGTGACACCATCCTTCTTTAATTTGATGTTTCTGGCATAGTAAACCATATGATTGTCTGATTCAAAACCATATGATTGTCTGATTCAAAATGGCTAATACAGTCCATTTCAGCTATTTAATGCATACAATGTTGCTGTTGTAGTTAGGTGCTTTCAAGTCGGTACCAACCCATAGCGACCATTTGCACAGCAGAA
>NW_006421061.1:0-1015 GCF_000296735.1 Chrysochloris asiatica | reverse complement strand
GTCCAGCTTTCACATGCATATGAGGTTACTGAAAATATCATGGCTTGGGTCAGGCACACCTTAGTCCTCAAGCTGACATCTTTGCTCTTCAACACTGTAAAAAAAGGTCTTGTGCAGCAGATTTGTCTAATGCAATCGGTCATTTGATTTCTTGACTGCTGCTTCCATGAGTGTTGATAGCTGATCCAAGAAGAATGAAGTCCTTAACAACATCAATCTTTTCTCTGTTGATAAGAATGTTGTCCATTAGTCCAGTGGTGAGGATTTTTGTTTTCTTTACATTGAGATGTAATCCATACCGAAAGCTGTGCTCTTTGACGATCATCAGTAAATGTTTAAAGCCCTCTTCACTTTCAGCAAGCAAGGTTGTATCATCTGTGTATATGGCAGGTTGTTATTGAGTCTTCCTCCAATTCTGATGCCGTTTTTCTTCTTATAACCCAGTTTCTCAGATTATTTGTTCAGCATATAGGTTGAATAAGTATGGTGAAAGAATACAACCTTGTCGCATACCTTTCCTAGTTTTAACCATTCAGTGTTCCCATGTTCTGTTCGAACAACTGCCTCTTGGTCTAGATACAGATTCCTCATGAGCACAATTAAGTGTTCCGGAATACTCATACTTGGCAGTGCTGTCCATAGCTTGTCATGAGCCACACAATCAAAAGCCTTTGCGTAGCCAATAAAACACAGGTAAACATCTTTCTGGTATTCTCTGCTTTCAGCCAAGATCCACTGGACATCAGCAATGATATTCCTTGTTCCACGACTTCTTGTGAATCTAGCTTGAACCTCTGGAAGTTCTTTGTCAATGTATGATTGTAGCAGTTTCTGCATTACTACCTTTAGCCAAATTTTACTCTCATGGGACTTCAAAGAGATTATCCAATGATTTCCGCATTCTGTTGGGTCACCTCTCTTAGGATTGGGCACAAATATGGATCTCTTCCAATTAGTCGGCCGGATAGTTGTCTTCCAAATTTCTTGGCATAATTGAGTGACTGCCTCCTGTGCC
>NW_006421060.1:986-2112 GCF_000296735.1 Chrysochloris asiatica | reverse complement strand
GTCGACTGATTGGAAGAGATCCATATTTGTGCCCATTCCAAAGAGAGGTGACCCAACGGAATGCGGAAATCATTGGACAATCTCTTTGATATTCCATGCGAGTAAAGTTTTACTAAAGGTACTACAGAAACAGCTGCAAGCATACATTGACAGAGAACTTCCAGAGGTTCAAGCCAGATTCAGAAGAGGCCACGGAACGAAGGATACCATTGCTGATGTCCGATGGATCTTGGCTGAAAGCAGATAATATCAGAAAGATGTTTTACCTGCGCTTTATTGATTACTCAAAGGTTTTGATCGTATGGATCATGACACGCCATGGACAACATTGTGAAGTACAAATATTCCGGAACACTTGATTGTGCTCATGAGGAATCTGTACATGGATCAACAGGCAGTTGTTTGAACAGAACATGGGAATAATGAATCGTTTAAATTAAGAAAGATGTGAGATTCAGGCATAGACAGTAATAAACAATCCCAAAATCTTTGTGACATATATCATCAAGAAACATTTATTTCTGACTCATGATATATATCCATTGTGGGCCATTTGGGGGCTCTATCCACATCTACTCACTCCAGGATCTAGGCCAATTGAGCAACCATCTTGGTGAATACTGATAATCACTGGAGTAGGGAAGGAAAAATGGCAAACCATGCACTGACTCATAAAAACCTTTGCCTAGACATGTCGCCTGCCTATATTGCCTGTGTTTTTTAGCCAAACGAAGCCAAATGGCCAAATCATTACCACTCCTGAGTCCAACAATGAACGGATGTATCTTCTCCAGGAGAACTATCCTATGTGTCTATGCGGAGGGAAAATGTAATTATTTCTTGGACGATGTACTACCAGAGGCTGTCGTAGTTTAAACAAGAGGTGACCGATGGTTTAGGTGGGAATAATGTTGGCAAAGACAGAAAGAAATGAGCACATTTAAGAGTTACTTCTGGATCTTTTTTTTTTTTTTAATGTTTTATTGTGAATTATATGATAGTTTACATGGGAGAACTTTAGTTTTACATTCATTCCATTTTATATCATCTTTATATGGTTCCAATCCCCTCCATGCATCATCAACCACCCAAAGGGTATATCCCAGAAACCCGCCCCCTACACTTC
>NW_006421060.1:0-506 GCF_000296735.1 Chrysochloris asiatica | reverse complement strand
GTCTTTCTTTCAAGAGGTATCTTTTATTCTTCTAGCCGCTCCAGGCTGGTCTGCTCATCCTTTCAAGTGGAGATTTCTCATCTCTGGAGATCTGGTTGTGGTTCCGATTTCTACCTATAGTTTTATGTATTGCAAAGGCTCAACAAGAAGCCTTGTTCACTGGGTACGTTGTAGCCCCATTTTAGGTATTCCAATCAGTCCTAGGCAGAAGACGGATTTACAAGCCTTCTAGTGTGGTGTTTCTGACTATTCCTTTCTCTCGCTCTCCAGTGTCTACTCTATATTATAATGAGAGGGAAACCAAGATTAAAACAAACAAACAAACAAGCAAAGAAAAAAAACAGTCAAGCATCTTAACATGATTCCCACCCCCATTCCAACCATGACTTAATCCCTGTACCTCAGAGCTCTGCCGTTCCAAGGCTGTGCATATATGGTCCTTTATCTCTGACCCCTTTAGCCCTTTCGAACATGCCTAATTGTTCTCCCATCTGCCCCGTTTCTCC
>NW_006421059.1:1731-2262 GCF_000296735.1 Chrysochloris asiatica | reverse complement strand
ACATATTAAACCACGTGATTATCTGATTCAAAATCAGTCTATTTCATCTCAGTGTCCTATTAGTGGGACATTTCTGAGGCACATTTGACAGTTTCTTAAACAGCAATACATGATGGTCTTAATGAAAATTGCTGAATATCCTATACAAGTGTCATCCTTTCATGCAAGAACTGTCCAATGATTTCAAGAATCTATTTACTTCTCATTATGTGAAGATATTTGTGGAAGCTGTGACTACATTGAAGAAGCTGTGGAAGAGTGGTAAATGGTGTTATTTTCCAGATTCACTCCCTACCCTTGCCCTGATGACGTATGACTTGTTCTGAGCAGTGAAAAAAGAGCAGAAGCGATGTGAGCTCCTGCTCAGCAGAAGCTTTCAAAGCCATCTCATGATTCAGTTGTTGTTTTGTTTCTTTTTATCATAAAATCAATTATATTCCAGGAGTTGGGTTGATCTTCAACCTGGGTCCCGGAATGAGGAGTGTCTTAGTTTTCTAAGTTTCTCCAGAGAAACAGAATCAGTGAGAGAGA
>NW_006421059.1:0-623 GCF_000296735.1 Chrysochloris asiatica | reverse complement strand
CAAGGTTCCATGTGATCCTTACCCGTCTCTGGCCACACGTCCAGCATAAGCAGCTGCCATCTGAAGTAGGCAGGGAGGGAGGAGACTGGCTGGGGACCCCATACGCAAGACGTTGCCAGCCCACCACCTGCTCTAAGGTGACAAAGCAGGATCACTATGCTGAGGTTGTTTGTTCTTGATCCCAATCAAGTTCTTAGGGGATCTTAATCTCTAGCAGGGGTAGCAAATTAGTAGCCACTCAGTGCTCAATTTGAAAATTACTTATATCAGAAATTTGAGCATGTAGCTGATGGATATCCACAGACAAGTGGATATTATTCTACAACCTCCTAAAATGCTGTTGAAATAAGTTCCAATCAAGTTCTGGATTACTGAAAAATGACACAAATTTACTTATATCGTGAACAACCTTAGCTGGGAGTGTAAACTGGATATATTGAATCTTATTTCCCTCGACCGATCTTCATTTCTCTAAAGCATTTAGTCTGTTTTGTAAGCCTTTATCTATTTACTCTTGGATCGTATGACCAAGACTAATATCCCTAGACAGTTGATTTACATGGTGGGCAGGGCAAAAAAGGTAACAATTCCTATTAGTACAGTGATTCTTGACATGAGAGCAA
>NW_006421058.1:1112-2568 GCF_000296735.1 Chrysochloris asiatica | reverse complement strand
AAGTCGGTTCCAACCCATAGTGACCTCTTAATGGTTTTCTGAGGCTGTAAATCTATATGGGAGCAGAAAGCCTCATCTTTCTCCCATGTAACCACTGTTAGTATTGAAATGCTGACCTTGAGGTTAGCAGCTCAACTCATAACCACTACGCTAACAGAGCTCCTTATCCTAAACATGTACTCTCCTAAAAATCTATTTCTCTTCATTTTTTAAACTAATAATAGAATACATACCTAGATATTAGTCTGGTCCAGAGGTATATAATTTATTACACATACTTTGCCACATTTATCACTTATGTAATCATTTTAGACAATTTATATTCTAAATTCATACATAACTTTACAAGCTTTCATTAATGGTACACTGAGCAAGCCCTGATAATTGATCATAGTTAGCATCTGAAACTTCTTTGCCACCCATGATTAATTACTAGTGTACTAGCAAGTTCAGAAGAAAGATAAGGTTGTCTGCTCCCATAAAGATTTACAGTCTCAGAAACTATATGCATGGCCCATATCAGTTAGAATATATAGGCACTTTAACTTTTATATACTAACCTTTAAACTTCTAAAGAAGAAAGACCAAATTTGCAAACAT
The DNA here is from genome assembly GCF_000296735.1 of Chrysochloris asiatica. Lineage (NCBI taxonomy): Eukaryota > Metazoa > Chordata > Mammalia > Afrosoricida > Chrysochloridae > Chrysochloris > Chrysochloris asiatica. The sequence goes on along the minus strand of NW_006421058.1, from coordinate 1,968 downwards.
ATATAAAACAAAGGCATCTCAAGCTGTTAAAAATCAACTAGTTTAGAGGTGGGGTTTGATAGTGGATAGAGAAGAGGTGCAGTGAAGTTAGCCATCAACAATACCACAGAATACCAGGTGAAGATGGTTTAGGGCAGAGCTCCAAAACTCTGAGCCACATAGCTAGGAATATTTTTAAAGTTTGAGGGCTTAAAGCTAGTGGAACTTGTAGTGAGAGTAAGAAATCACGTATTTTTTAATCTGCCAGGCTCAGTGACCAGAAGCTGACAACTTGGGTGAGACCAAATAGCAAGACCAAGCAGGGGAACAGACCCACCATTGAATAATGCCACAGGAACCTCAGAGCAAAGGTAAACAATACACTTTGTCAGTTTTTCTTTGTTCTGATTTTTTTTTTCTTTTTTCCTTTTTGGTATCTGTTCATTGCCCCCCCCATTATTTGCGCACCTCCATTCTGGTGACTAGATGGGGAGCCTGAGTGAGTGGACACCCCCACCAATGGTGGATTCTTCTGTCACACATGTGCACAGATACTCTCAGCCCAAAAGCCAGCCTTGAACAGTTTTTTAATAGCAAAAAGGCCAGAACAAGGGATGTGGATAGGGAAAGAGAGTCTAAACATGAAACAGACCTAAAATTAAATTAAATCCTGAGGCACACCATTACAACCAACAGTGGTATCATGAAATTTATCAGGTGGATTTGAAGGCAAGAAGTTGAAAGAGGGCGTCAAAGTCATGCTCATATTAGACTACTGATTTTTTTTTTCTTCTCTCCCACCTCTCCCTTTTCTGCGATTATACACTACAGTATCAAATATAGTTTTTGTTGTAGGTTTTTGGGTGATTTTTTTTTT
>NW_006421058.1:0-474 GCF_000296735.1 Chrysochloris asiatica | reverse complement strand
AGAGGAATAACTTAAGAATTATCAGCATTTCAAAACAGGAAGAATCACATAAGTCCATGGAGGAAATAGTTGAAGAACTGCTGGAAAAAATTTCTCTAACATCCTGAAAAGTGAAAAGATAAACATTCAAGAAGCTCAATGAACTCCAGGAAGGATAGACCTAAAAAGAAAATCAGCGAGACAAATCATAATCAAGCTCTCCAAAATCAAACATAAGGACAGAATCCTGAAAGCAGTTAGGGAAAAGAGAAGTGTTACATACAAAGGCAAGCAAGTCAGATGAAGCTTGGATCTCTCAGCAGAAACCACGCAAGCAAGAAGGCAATGGAGGGATATATGTAAAACCCTGAAAGAAAAAAAAACCTGTCAACCTAGAATCCTTTATCCAGCAAAGCTATCAATCAAATATGACAGTGTAATCAAAACATTCCAGGATAAAAAGAAGCTAAGGGACTTTGCCAAAGCCAACACTGT
>NW_006421057.1:1194-2642 GCF_000296735.1 Chrysochloris asiatica | reverse complement strand
GATAATACCCACTTAACCTGGCTTCAATGTCTGGATGATCAGAGCTCAACCAGAAGAAGAAAGAGGAAAAAAAGAGTAATCTGATACAATTTAATGAACTTGACCTACACCTAATGGATGCAGTAGCTCAAAAGAGAGAACAAATCCTACAGCAAGGATCATTCCCACCCCCTCCATACACAGAGTAGACAGGGATGGACAACATGGTCATTGGCTACCCAAAATGGGGTGTCTACAAAGGCAAGAAGTGCCTTGCTTTCAAGAGGGAACCTAGATCAGAGGGCATGGAGGAAGATAGAATCTCCACTGAGTAGTATACAATCTGTCCAGGCGGGGCTGATGAAATGAAATGCGGATAGGTCTCTTGTAATACAATAGTGAATAATTGATATCAGGACTGATTGTGAGGGTTGGAAATGTAAAGGTGGACATTTTGTAGCAAGGAGGGGCGTGATTAACTTTACAGCCTAGGAGCAGAGGTCCCTGGGACCATAAGGGGAGAAGAGCGGAGTGCGGGACCCTACCCTGAGAAGCAATGATGCCTGAGATGGAGGCAGAGACGATGATGTGGAGAGATGGAGCAGCTGGGGACTTTATACACAGAGAGGGAGAGGGATTGTGTGCTGACAACTCGGGGGCAGGCTTGTAGTGTATACCCTTTTTGTTGGTTGATGATGCATGAAGGGGATTGTAACCATGGCAATGAAATGATATACAATAGGATGAATGTAAAACTAATGTTCTCCCATGTACTATCACATAATTCACAAAAAAACATTAAAATTAAAAATAAAAGAAACCAGAGCTAGCCATGTAAGAAAACATGATACAGTAACAGCAGATATACAAATTAAAAATAAATGCCCACAGAAAATTACAACAACCACAGTGGCTCCCTGGAAGTTCAATTAAAAATCAAGACCTTGGAGGGATGACTGAGGAAGGACTGAATGAGTGTCCACCTGTCTAAGGGAAATGCAAGGAAAGACAACTGGGATACAGAAGGAAGTGAGAGAACACGTGGTACGTTACCAGCATGGAAGTGATGTTAAAACAAACAAACAAAACAAAAACAAATGTCCCCAAGTAACAAAATCCATTATTATTGACATATATTCAAAGGAAAGGATATACATCAACCACATTAGAAAGCTTGACTGTGACAGGAGGGGAACACTAGGACTAGAGAGAGCAAAAAATTAATGATAAGCAAATCAATAAGAGAGCTCTGAACAATTATTTCAAGGAATATCATTACCTCAATCCTCTATATTTGATGTAAATATCTCTCCAACATCCCCCTTCCCAAAAAGGAAAGATTGGGGGGCAAGGATACTTAATTACTGACATGATTTAGAAATGCTAGAGTTTTAAGAGGACAAAAACACCCACACTAGCTTTTACTAGTTTTACTCTTGTGTTACAATTCTGTGAAGTCAATAATCCCC